>NW_027514872.1:0-112958 GCF_048772815.1 Callospermophilus lateralis
TTCCAAAAAATTATGAGTTTCCGAAACACCAGCAAACATTTTTTCAACCAAATCTTGATGATACTTTTTGGTAATGATCGGTACAGAAATCCCACTTGAGTCACTAAATTTTGTTCTTCTAGTTTGAAGCGTTCGTTTACAGTAGCAGTTTATATTTTTAGGTTTTTAGGATTCCCTCTGTTCTCTCCTATATAGATAGCTGAATTTGGAACTCTAAATCCAACATGGTTTGTACTAGCTCTTTGAAACTTGACAAAAAAAGTAGTTCTCAGTTTTGTCCCTATGGTTTGTTTCCTCTTCAAGTAGCCCCTAGGTACAGATTGTGGAAAAGCATTTTCATAAGAGGGGTTGCCAAGCTTCTAAGAAATAACGAGTTTCCAAAATACCAGCAAATATTTTCACCCAATCTTGATGATACTTGGTGGTAATGATCAGTACACAAATCCCACTTGGCCATCAAATTTTGTTTTCTAGGTTTAAGAGTTCGTCTACAGTAGCAGTTTTTATATTTAGGTTTCACTCTGTTCTCTCCTATATAGATAGATGAATTGGAACTCTAAATCCAACATGGTTTGTAGTATCTGTTTGAAACTTGAGAAAATAAAGGATTTCTTAGTTTTGTCTCTAAGGTTTGTTTCCTCTTCAAGTAGCCCTATGCACAGACTGTGGAAAAGCACTTTCATTTGGAGGGGTTGCCAAGCTTCTACGAAATAACTAGTTTCCGAAACACCAGCAAATATTTTTTCACCCAATCTTGATGATACTTGGTGGTAATGATAACTCCACAAATCGCACTTGGCTCAAAAAAATTTTGTTCTTCTAGGTTTAAGCGTTCGTCTACAGTAGCAGTTTTATATATTTAGGTTTCACTCTGTTCTCTCTTATATAGATAGATGAATTTGGAACTCTAAATCCAACATGGTTTGTAGTAGCTCTTTGACACTTTACAAAATAAAGCAGTTCTCAGTATTGTCTCTAGGGTTTGTTTCCTCTTCAAGGAGTCCTAGGCACAGACTGTGGAAAAGCACTTTCAATGAGAAAGGTTGCCAAGGCTTCTAAGATATAAGGAGTTTCCGAAATACCAGCAAATATTTTTTCACCCAATCTTGAAGATACTTGGTGGTAATGATCGGTGCACAAATCCCACTTGACTCACCAAATTGTGATCTTCTATGTTTAAGTGTTCGTTTACAGTAGCAGTTTACATTTTTAGGTTTTCCCTCTGTTCTCTCCTATATAGATAGATGAATTTTGAACTCTAAATCCAACATGGTTTGTAGTAGATCTTTGAAACTTGACAAAATAAAGGAGGTCTCCGTTTTGTCTCTATGATTTGGTTCCTCTTCAAAGAGCCCTAAGCAGAGACTGTGGAAAAGCACTTTCACTAAAAGGGGTTGCCAAGCTTTCAAGAAATTACGAGTTACTGAAATTCCAGCAAATATTTTTCACCCAATCTTGATGATACTTGGTGGTAATGACAAGTACACAAATCCCACTTGGCTCACCAAATTTTGTTCTTCTAGGTTGAAGCGTTCGTTTACCGTAGAAGTTTTTATTTTCAGGTTTCACTCTGTTCTCTCTTGTATAGATAGAAGAATTTGGAACTCTAAATCCAACATGGTTTGTAGTAGATCTTTGAAACTTGACAAAATAAAGGAGTTCTCAGTTTTGTCCCCATGGTTTGCTTCCTCTTCAAGTAGCCCTAGGTACAGATTGTGGAAAAGCATTATCATTGAGAGGGGTTGCCAAGCTTCTAAGAAATAACGAGTTTCCAAAATACCAACAAATATTTTTTCACCCAATCTTGATGATACATGGTGGTAATGATCAGTACACAAATCCCACTTGGCCATCAAATTTTGTTTTTCTAGGTTTAAGAGTTCGTCTACAGTAGCAGTTTTTATATTTAGGTTTCACTCTGTTCTCTCCTATATAGATAGATGAATTTGGAACTCTAAATCCAACATGGTTTGTAGTATCTGTTTGAAACTTGAGAAAATAAAGGATTACTTAGTTTTGTCTCTAAGGTTTGTTTCCTCTTCAAGTACCCTATGCACAGACTGTGGAAAAGCACTTTCATTTGGAGGGGTTGCCAAGCTTCTACGAAATAACTAGTTTCCGAAACACCAGCAAATATTTTTTCACCCAATCTTGATGATACTTGGTGGTAATGATAACTCCACAAATCGCACTTGGCTCAAAAAATTTTGTTCTTCTAGGTTTAAGCGTTCGTCTACAGTAGCAGTTTTATATATTTAGGTTTCACTCTGTTCTCTCTTATATAGATAGATGAATTTGGAACTCTAAATCCAACATGGTCTGTAGTAGCTCTTTGACACTTTACAAAATAAAGCAGTTCTCAGTATTGTCTCTAGGGTTTGTTTCCTCTTCAAGGAGTCCTAGGCACAGATGTGGAAAAGCACTTTCAATGAAAGCGGTTGCCAAGCTTCCAAGAAATAACGAGTTTCCGAAATACCAGCAAATATTTTTTCACCCAACCTTGATGATACCTGGTGGTAATGATCGCTACACAAATCCCACTTGACTCAACAAATTTTGTTCTTCTAGTTTGAAGCGTTCGTTTACAGTAGCAGTTTATATTTTTAGGTTTCCCTCTGTTCTCTCCTATATAGATAGATGAATTTGGAACTCTAAATCCAACATGGTTTGTAGTAGATCTTTGAAACTTGACAAAATAAAGGAGGTCTCCGTTTTGTCTCTATGATTTGTTTCCTCTTCAAGGAGCCCTAAGCAGAGACTGTGGAAAAGCACTTTCACTAAAAGGGGTTGCCAAGCTTTCAAGAAATTACGAGTTACTGAAATTCCAGCAAATATTTTTTCACCCAATCTTGATGATACTTGGTGGTAATGTCAAGTACACAAATCCCACTTGGCTCACCAAATTTTGTTCTTCTAGGTTGAAGCGTTCGTTTACCATAGAAGTTTTTATTTTCAGGTTTCACTCTGTTCTCTCTTGTATAGATAGAAGAATTTGGAACTCTAAATCCAACATGGTTTGTAGTAGATCTTTGAAACTTGACAAAATAAAGGAGTTCTCAGTTTTTTCCCTATGGTTTGCTTCCTCTTCAAGTAGCCCTAGGTACAGATTGTGGAAAAGCATTATCATTGAGAGGGGTTGCCAAGCTTCTAAGAAATCACGAGTTTCCAAAATACCAACAAATATTTTTTCACCCAATCTTGATGATACATGGTGGTAATGATCAGTACACAAATCCCACTTGGCCATCAAATTTTGTTTTTCTAGGTTTAAGAGTTCGTCTACAGTAGCAGTTTTTATATTTAGGTTTCACTCTGTTCTCTACTATATAGATAGATGAATTTGGAACTCTAAATCCAACATGGTTTGTAGTGCCTGTTTGAAACTTGAGAAAATAAAGGAGTTCTCAGTTTTGTTTCTATGACTTGTTTCCTCTTCAAGTAGCCCTAAGCAGAGACAGTGGAAAAGCACTTTCATTGAAAGGGGTTGCCAAGCTTTCAAGAAATTACGAGTTACTGAAATACCAGCAAATATTTTTTCACCCAATCTTGATGATACTTGGTGCTAATGACAAGTACACAAATCCCACTTGGCTCACCAAATTTTGTTCTTCTAGGTTGAAGCGTTCGTTTACAGTTGAAGTTTTTTTTTCAGGTTTCACTCTGTTCTCTCTTATATAGATAGATGAATTTGGAACTCTAAATCCAAGATGGTTTGTAGTAGCTCTTTGAAACTTTACAAAAAAAAAGTAATTCTCAGTCTTGTCTCTATGATTTGATTCCTCTTCATGTAACCCTAAGCAGAGACTGTGGAAAAGCACTTTCATTAAAAGGAGTTGCCAAGCTTCCAAGAATTTACGATTTTCAGAAATACCACCAAATACTTTTTCACCCAATCTTGATGATACTTGGTGGTAATGACAAGTACACAAATCCCGCTTGGCTTCCAAATTTTGATCTTCTAGGTTGAAGCGTTCATTTTCAGTAGCAGATTTTATTTTTAGGTTTCACTTAGTTCTCTCCTATATAGATAGATGAATTTGGAACTCTAAATCCAACATGGTTTTTAGTAGCTCTTTGAAAATTGACAAAATAAATGCGTTCTCAGTTTTGTCTCTATGGTTTGTTTACTCTTCAAGTAGCTCTAGGCACAGACTGTGGAAAAGCACTTTCATTGAGAGGGGTTGCAATCTTCTAAGAAATAACGAGTTTCCGAAATACCAGCAAATATTTTTTCACCCAATCTTGATAATACTTGGTGGTAATGATCAGTACACCAATCCCACTTGGCTCACTAAATTTTATTCTTCTAGGTTGAAGCGTTCGTCTACAGTAGCAGTTTTTATATTTAGGGTTCACTCTGTTCTCTTCTATAGAGATAGATGAATTTGGAACTCTAAATCCAACATGGTTTGTAGTAGCTCTTTGAATCTTGACAAAATAAAGGAGTTCTCAGTTTTGTATCTAAGGTTTGTTTCCTCTTCAAGTAGCCTTAAGCACAGACTGTGGAAAAGCACTTTCATTGGGAGGGGTTGCCAAGCTTCTACGAAATAACGAGTTTCCATAACACCAGCAAATATTTTTTCACCCGATCTTGATGATACTTGGTGGTAATGATAAGTCCACAAATCGCACTTTGCTCAACAAATTTTGTTCTTCTAGGTTTAAGCGTTTGTCTACAGTAGCAGTTTGTATATTTAGGTTTCACTCTGTTCTCTCTTATATAGATAGATGAATTTGGAACTCTAAATCCAACATGGTTTGTAGTAGCTCTTTGATACTTGACTAAATAAAAGAGTTCTCAGTTTTGTCTCTATGGCTTGTTTCCTGTTCAAGTAGCCCTAAGCAGAGACAGTGGAAAAGCACTTTCATTGAAAGGGGTTGCCAAGCTTCCAAGAAATTACAAGTTTCCAAAATTCCAGCAAATATTTTTTCACCCAATCTTGATGATACTTGGTGGTAATGATCAGTGCACAATGCCACTTGGCTCACCAAATTTTGTTCTTCTAGGTTTAAGCGTTCGTCTACAGTAGCAGTTTTATATTTAGGTTTCTCTCTGCACTCTCTTATATAGATAGATGAATTTGGAACTCTAAATCCAATATGGTTTGTAGTAGCTTTTTGAAACTTGACAAAATAAAGGAGTTCTCAGTATTGTCTCTATGGTTTGTTTCCTCTTCAAGTAGCGCTAAGCAGAGAATGTGGAAAAGCCCTTTCATTGAAAGGGGTTGCCAAGCTTTCAAGAAATTACGAGTTTCTGAAATACTAGCAAATATTTTTTCACCCAATCTTGATGATACTTGGTGGTAATGACAAGTACTCAAATCCCACTTGGCTCACGAAGTTTTGTTCCTCTAGTTTGAAGCGTTCGTTTACAGTAGCAGTTTTTATTTTTGGTTTCACTCTGTTTTCTCCTATATAGATAGATGAATTTGGAACTCTAAATCTTACATGGTTAGTAGTAGCTCTTTGAAACTTGAAAAATAAAGGAGTTCTCAGTTTGGTCTCTATGGTTTGATTCCTCTTCAAGTAGCCCTAGGCACAGACTGTGGAAAAGCATTTTCATTGAAAGGAGTTGCCAAGCTTCTAAGAAATAA
Source organism: Callospermophilus lateralis (assembly GCF_048772815.1). NCBI lineage: Eukaryota > Metazoa > Chordata > Mammalia > Rodentia > Sciuridae > Callospermophilus > Callospermophilus lateralis. The sequence continues at coordinate 5,595 of NW_027514872.1, forward strand.
CGAGTTTCCGAAATACCAGCAAATATTTTTTCACCCAAACTGGATGATACTTTGTCGTAATGATCTGTACACAAATCCCAGTTGACTCACCAAATTTTGTTCTTCTAGGTTGACGCATTCATTTACAGTAGCAGTTTATATTTTTAGGTTTCCCTCTGTTCTCTCCTATATAGATAGATGAATTTGGAACACTAAATCCAACATGGTTTTTAGTAGCTCTTTGAAACTTGACAAAAAAAAGGCGTTGTCAGTTTTGTCTCTATGGTCTGTTTCCTCTTCAAGTAGCCCTAGGCACAGACTGTGGAAAAGCACTTTAATTGAGAGGGGTTGTAAAGCTTCTAAGATAAAACGAGTTTCAGAAATACCAGCAAACATTTTTTCACCCAATCTTGATGATACTTGGTGTAATGATCAGAACACGAATCCCACTTGCCTCACCAAATTTGGTTCTTCTAGGTTGAAGCGTTAGTTTACAGTAGCAGTTTTTATTTTTAGGTCTCTCTTTGTTCTCTCCTATATAGATAGATGAATTTGGAACTCTAAATCCAACATGGTTTGTAGTAGCTCTTTGAAACTTGACAAAATAAAGGAGTTCTCAGTTTTGTCTCTATGGTTTGTTTCCTCTTCAAGTAGACCTAGGCACAGACTGTGGAAAAGCACTTTCATTAAGAGGGGTTGCCAAGTTTCTAAGAAATAACAAGATTCCGAAATACCCGCAAATATTTTTTCACCCAATCTTGATGATACTAGATGGTAATGATCAGTACACAAATCCGACTAGGCTCACCAAATTTTGTTCTTCTAGGTTTAAGCGTTCATCTACAGTAGCAGTTTTTATATTTAGGTTTCACTCTGTCCTCTCCTATATAGATAGCTGAATTTGGAACTCTAAATCCAACATGGTTTGTAGTAGCTCTTTGAAACTTGACAAAAAAAGTAGGTGTCAGTTTTGTCTCTATGATTTGTTTCCTCTTCAAGTAGCCCTAAACAGAGACAGTGGAAAAGCACTTTCATTGAAAGGGTTTGCCAAGATTCGAAGAAATAACGAGTTTCGGAAATACCAGCAAATATTTTTTCACCCAAATCTTGATGATACTTGGTGGTAATGACAAGTACACAAATCCCACTTGGCTCACGAAATTTTGTTCTTCTAGGTTGAAGCGTTCGTTTTCAGTAGCAGTTTTAATTTTTAGGTTTTCTTTGTTCTCTCCTATATAGATAGATGAATTTGTACTCTAGATCCCAACGTGGTTTGTAATTAGCTCTTTGAAACTTGAACAAAATAAAGGCGTTCTCAGTTTTGTCTCTATGGTTTGTTTCCTCTTCAAGTAGCCCTAGGCACAGACTGTGGAAAAGCACTTTCATTTAGAGGGGTTGCCAAGCTTCTAAGAAAAAACGAATTTCCGAAATACCAGCAAATATTTTTCACCCAATCTTGATGATACTTGGTGGTAATGATCCGTACAACAATCCCACTTTGCTCACCAAATTTTGTTCTTCTAGGTGAAGCGTTCGTCTACAGTAGCAGTTTTTATATTTAGGGTTCCCTCTGTTCTCTTCTATATAGATACATGAATTTGGAACTCTAAATCCAACAAGGTTTTAGTAGGTCTTTGAAACTTGACCAAAATAAAGGAGTTCTCCTTATGTCTCTATGGTTTGTTTAATCTTCAAGTAGCCCTAAGCAGAGACTGTGGAAAAGCACTTTCATTGAAAGGGGTTGCCAAGCTTCCAAGAAATTACGAGTTTCCGAAATACCAGCAAAATATTTTTTCACCCAAACTTGATGATACTAGGTGGTAATGACAAGTAAACAAATTCCACTTGGCTCACCAAATTGTGTTCTTCTAGTTGAGGCGTTCGTCTACAGTAGCAGTTTTTATATTTAGGTTTCCCTCTGTTCTCTCTTATATTGATAATTGAATTTGGAACTCTAAATCCAACATGGTTTGTAGTAGCTCTTTGAAACTAGACAAAATAAAGGAGATCTCAAGTTTTGTCTCTATGGTTTGTTTCCTCATCAAGTAGCCCTAGGCACAGACTGTGGAAAAGAACTTTCATTTAGAGGGTTTCCAAGCTTCTAAGAAATAACGAGTTTCCGAAATACCAGCAAATATTTTTTCACCCAGTTCTTGATGATACTTGGTGGTTTGATCAGTACAACAATCCCACTTGGCTCACCAAATTTTGTTCTTCTAGGTTGAAGCATTTGTCGACAGTAGCAGTTTTTATATTTAGGTTTCACTCTGTTCTCTTCTATATAGATAGATGAATTTGGAACTCTAAATTCAACATGGTTTGTAGTAGCTCTTTGAAACTTGACATAAATAAAGAAGATCTCAGTATTGTCTCTATGGTTTGTTTCCGCTTCAAGTAGCCCTAGTACAGACTGTGGAAAAGCACTTTCATTGAAAGGTGTTGCGAAGCTTCCAAGAAATTACGAGTTTACGAAATACCAGCAAATACTTTTTCACCCAATCTTGACGATACGTGGTGGTAATGACAAGTACACAAATCCCGCTTGGCTCACCAAATTTTGCTCTTCTAGGTTGCAGCGTTCGTTTACAGTAGCAGTTTTTATTTTTAGGTTTCCCACTGTTTCTCTCCTATATAGATAGATGAATTTGGAACTCTAATCCAACATGGTTTGTAATAGCTCTTTGAAACTTGCCAAAATAAAAAAGTTCTCAGTTTTGTCTCTATGGTTTGTTTCCTCTTCAAATAGCCCTAGGCACAGACCGTGGAAAAGCACATTTCATTCATAGGGTTGCCAAGCTTCTAAGAAATAACGAGTTTCAAAATACCAGCAAATATTTTTTCACCCAATATTGATGATACGTGGTGGTAATGATCCGTACAACAATCCCACTTTGCTCACCAAATTTTCTTCTTCTAGGTTCAAGCGTTCGGTCTACAGTAGCAGTTTTATATTTAGGTTTTCCTCTGTTCTCTTCTATATAGATACATGAATTTGGAACTCTAAATCCAACAAGGTTTTAGTAGGTCTTTGAAACTTGACCAAAATAAAGGAGTTCTCCATATTGTCTCTATGGTTTGTTTAAATCTTCAAGTAGCCCTAAGCAGAGACAGTGGAAAAGCACTTTCATTGAAAGGGGTTGCCAAGCTTCCAAGAAATTAAGAGTTTCCGAAATACCAGCAAATATTTTTTCACCCAAACTTGATGATACTAGGTGGTAATGATAAGTACACAAATTCCACTTGGCTCACCAAATTATGTTCTTCTAGGTTGAAGCGTTCATTTACAGTAGCATTTTTATTTTTAGGTATCACTCTGTTCTCTCTTATATAGATCGAAAAATTTGGAACTCTAAATCCAACATAGTTTGTAGTAGCTCTTTGAAACTTGACAAAATAAATTAGTTCTCAGTTTTTTTCTCTATGGTTTGTATCCTCTTAAAGTAGCCCTAGGCACAGACTGTGGAAAAGCACTTTCATTGAAATGGGTTGCCAAGCTTCCAAGAAATTACGAGTTTCCGAAATACCAGCAAATACTTTTTCACCCAATCTTGATGATAAGTGGTGGTAATGACAAGTACACAAATCCCACTTGGCTCACCAAATTTTGTTATTCTCGGATGAAGCGTTCTTTACAATAGCAGTTTTTATTTTTAGGTTTCACTGTGTTCTCTCCTATATAGATAGATGAATTTGGAACATCTAATTCCAACATGGTTTGTAGTAGCTCTTTGAAACCTGACAAAAATAAAGGAGTTCTCAGTTTGGTCTCTATGGTTTGTTTCCTCTTCAAGTAGCCCTAGGCACAGACTGTGGAAAAGCACTTTACATTTTTACGGGTGGCAAAGCTTCTAAGAAATAACGAGTTTCCGAAATACCAGCAAATATTTTTTCACCCAATGTTGATGATACTTGGTGGTAATGATGTGGGTACACAATTCCCACTTGACTCACCAAATTTTGTTCTTCTAGTTTGAAGCGTTCGTTTACAATAGCAGTTTATTTTTTAGGTATTTCTCTGTTCTCTCTTATAGATAGATAGATGAATTTGGAGCTCTAAATCAAACATGGTTTTTAGTAGCTCTTTGATACTTGAAAAAATAAAGGAGTTCTCAGTTTTGTCTCTATGATTTGTTTTCTCTCCAAGTAGCCATAAACAGAGACTGTGGAAAAGCACTTTCAATAAAAGGGGTTGCCAAGCTTCCAAGAAATTACGAGTTTCCGAAATAGCAGCAAATACTTTTTCACCCAGTCTTGATGATACTTGGTGGTATTGATCAGTATAACAATCCCACTTGGCTCACCAAATTTTTGTTCTTCTAGGTTGAAGCATTCGTCGACAGTAGCAGTTTTTATATTTAGGTTTCACTCTGTTCTCTTCTATATAGATAGATGAATTTGGAACTCTAAATTTAACATGGCTTGTAGTAGCTCTTTGAAACTTGCCAAAATAAAAAAGTTTTCAGTTTTGTCTCTATGGTTTGTTTCCTCTTCAAATAGCCCTAGGCACAGACCGTGGAAAAGCACATTCATTCATAGGGGTTGCCAAGCTTCTAAGAAATAACGAGTTTCAAAATACCAGCAAATATTTTTTCACCCAATAATGATGATACGTGGTGGTAATGATCAGTACACAAATGGCACTTGGCTCACCAAATTGTGGTCTTCTATGATGAAGCGTTCGTTTACAGTAGCAGTTTTTATATTAGGTTTTACTCTGTTCTCTCCCATATAGATAGATGAATTTGGAACTCTAAATCCAACATGGTTTGTAGTAGCTCTTTGAAACTTGACAAAATAAAGGAGTTCTCAGTTTTATCTCTATGGTTTGTTTCCTCTTCAAGTAGCCCTAGGCACAGACAGTGGAAAAGCACTTTCATTGAGAGTTGTTTTCAAGCTTCTAAGAAATAACGAGTTTCCAAAATACCAGCAAATATTTTTTCACCCAATCTTGATGATACTGGTGGTAATGATCAGTACACAAATTCAACTTGACTCACCAAAATCGGTTCTTCTAGGTTGAAGCGTTCCTTTACAGTAGCAGTTTATAATTTTAGGTGTCCCTCTGTTCTCTCCTATATAGATAGATGGATTTGGAACAATAAATCCAACATGGTTTGTAGTAGCTCTTTGAAACTTGACAAAATAACGGAGTTCTCAGTTTTGTCTCTATTATTTGTTTCCTCCTCAAGTATCCCTAATCTGAGAATGTGGAAAAGCACTTTCATTGAAAGGGGTTACCAAGCTTCCAAGAAATTACAAGTTTCCGAAATACCAGCAAACAGTTTTTCACCCAATCTTGATGATACTTGGTATTAATGAGAAGTACACAATTCCCACTTGGCTCACCAAATTTTGTTCTTCGAGGTTGAAGCGTTCGTTTACAGTAGCAGGTTTTAATTTTAGGTTTCACTCAGTTCTCTCCTATATAGATAGATGAATTTGCAACTCTAAATCCAACATGGTTTGTACTACCTCTTTGAAACTTCATAAAATAAAGGAGTTCTCAGTTTTGTCTCTATGGTTTGTTTCCTCTTCAAGTAGCCCTAGGCACGGACTGTGGAAAAGCACTTTCATTGAGAGGGTTTCCCAAGCTTCTAAGAAATAACGAGTTTCCGAAATACCAGCAAATATTTTTTCACCCAATCGTGATGATACTCGGTGGTAATGACAAGTACACAAATCCCTCTTGGCTCACCAAATTGTGTTCTTCTTGGTTGAAGAGTTTGTTTACAGTAGCAGTTTTTATTTTTAGGTTTCACTCTGTTCTCTTTGTATAGATAGATGAATTTGGAACTCTAAATCCAACATGGTTTGTAGTAGCTTTTTGAAACTTGACAAAAGAAAAAAGTTCTCAGTTTTGTCTCTATGGTTTGTTTCCTCTTCAAATAGCCCTAGGCACAGACTGGGGAAAAGCACATTGATTGAGAGGGGTTGCCAAGATTCTAAGAAATATCGAGTTTCCAAAATACCAGCAAATATTTTTTCACCCAATCTGGATGATACTTGGTGGTAAGGACAAGTACACAAATCGCACTTGGCTCACCAAATTTTGTTCTTCTAGGTTGAACCGTTCCTTTACAGTAGCAGTTTATATTTTTAGGTTTCCTTCTGCTCTCTCCTATATAGATAGCTGAATTTGGAACTCTAAATCCAACATGGTTTGTAGTAGCTCTTTGAAACTTGACAAAATAAAGGAGTTCTCAGTTTTGTCTCTATGATTTGTTTCCTCTTCAATAGCCCTAAGCAGAGACTGTGGAAAAGCACTTTCATTGAAAGGGTTTGCCAAGCTCCCAAGAAATTACGGGTTGCCGAAATACCAGCAAATATTTTTTCACCCAATCTTGATGATACTCTGTGGTAATGACAAGTACACAAATCCCACTTGGCTCACCAAATTTTGCTCTTCTAGGTTGAAGCGTTTGTTTACAGTAGCAGTTTTTATTTTTAGGTTTCCCTCTGTTCTCTCTATATAGATAGATGAATTTGGAACTCTAAATCCAACATGGTTTGTAGTAGCTCTTTGAAGCTTGACAAAAGAAAAAAGTTCTCAGTTTTGTCTCTATGGTTTGTTTTCTCTTCAAATAGCCCTATGCACAGACTGGGGAAAAGCACATTCACTGAGAGTGGTTGCCAGGCTTCTAAGAAATAACGAGTTTCCGAAATACCAGCAAATATTTTTTCACCCAATCTTGATGATACTTGGGGGTAATGATCAGCACACCAATCCCACTTGGCTCACCAAATTTTGTTCTTCCATATTGAAGCATTCGTCTCACAGTAGCAGTTTTTATATTTACGTTTCACTTTGTTCTCTTCTACATAGATAGATGAATTTGGAACTCTAAATCCAACATGGTTTGTAGTAGCTCTTTGAAACTTGACAAAATAAAGGAGTTCTCAGTTTTGTCTCTATGGTTTGTTTCCTCTTCAAGTAGCACTAGGCACAGACTTTGGAAAAGCACTTTCATTGAGAGGGGTTGCCAAGCTTCTAAGTAATAACGAGTTTCCAAAATACCAGCAAATATTTCTTCACCCATTCTTGATGATACCTGGTGGTAATGATCAGTACACAAATCCCACTTGAGTCACCCTATTTTGTTCATTTAGGTTGAAGCGTTCGTTAACAGTAGCAGTTTATATTTTTTGGTGTCCCTCTGTTCTTTCCTATATAGATAGATGAATTTGGAACTCTAAATTCAACTTCGTTTGTAGTAGCTCTTTGAAACTTGACAACATAAAGGAGTTCTCAGTTTTGTCTGTATGATTTGTTTCCTCTTCAAGTAGACCTAAGCAGAGACTGTGGAAAAGCACTTTCATTGAAAGGGTTTGCCAAGCTTCCAAGAAATTTCGAGTTCTAAGTAATAACGAGTTTCCAAAATACCAGAAAATATTTTTTCACCCAATCTTGATGATACTTGGTGGTAATTACAAGTACACAAATCCCACTTGGCTCACGAAATTTTGTTCTTCTCGGTTGAAGCGTTCGTTTACAGTAGCAGTTTTTATTTTTAGGTTTCACTCTGTTCTATCCTATATAGATAGATGAATTTGGAACTCTAAAACCAACATGGTTTGTAGTAGATCTTTCAAACGTGACAAAATAAAAGAGTTCTCAGTTTTGTCTCTATGGTTTGATTCCTCTTCAAGTAGCCCTAGGCACAGACTGTGGAAAAGCACTTTCATTGAGAGGGGTTGCCATGCTTCTAACAAATAACGAGTTTCCAAAATACCAGCAAATATTTTTTCACCCAATCTTGATGATACTTGGTGGTAATGATCAGTACACAAATCCCACTTGACTCACCAAACTGTGTTCTTCTAGGTTGAAGCGTTCCTTTACTGTAGCAGTTTATATTTTTAGGTGTCCCTCTGTTCTCTCCTATGTAGATAGCTGAATTTGGAACTCTAAATCCTGCATGGTTTGTAGTAGCGCTTTGAAACATGACAAAAAAAGTAGTTCTCAGTTTTGTCTCTATGATTTGTTTCCTATTCAAGTAGCCCTAAACAGAGACTGTGGAAAAGCACTTTCGTTGAAAGGAGTTGCCAAGCGTAAAAGAAATAGCGAGTTTCCGAAATACCAGCAAATATTTTTTCACCCAATCTTGATGATACATGGTGGTAATGATCAGTACACAAATCCCACTTGGCTCACCAAATTTTGTTGTTCTAGGTTGAAGCGTTCGTTTACAGTAGCAGTTTTTATTTTTAGGTTTCACTTTGTTCTCTCCTATATAGATAGATGAATTTGGAACTCTAAGTGCAACAAGATTTGTAGTAGCTCTTTGAAACTTGACAAAAAGTAGTGCTCAGTTTTGTCTCTATGATTTGTTTCCTCTTCAAGTAGCCCAGGCAGAGACTGTGGAAAACACTTCCATTGAAATGGGTTACCAAGCTTCCAAGAAATTACGTGTTTCTGAAATACCAGCAAATATTTTTTCACCCAATCTTGATGATACTTGGGGGTAATGACAAGTACACAAATCCCACTTGGCTCACCAAATTTTGTTCTTCTAGGTTGAAGCGTTCGTTTACAGTAGCAGTTTTGATTTTTAGGTTTCACTCTGTTCTCTCCTATATAGATAGAAGAATTTGGAACTCTAAATAAAACATGTTTGTAGTAGCTCTTGAAACTTGACAAAATAAAAAAGTTCTCAGTTTTGTCTCTATGGATTGTTTCCTCTTCAAGTAGCCCTATGCACAGACAGTGGAAAAGCACTTTCATTGAGAGGGGTTGCCAAGCTTCTAAGAAATAACGAGTTTTCGAAATACCAGCAAATATTTTTTCACCCAATCTTGATGATACGTGGTGGTAATGATCAGTACACAAATCCCACTTGGCTCACCACATTTTTTTCTTCTAGGTTAAAGCGTTCGTTTACAGTAGCAGTTTTTATTTTTAGGTTTCACTCTGTTCTTTTTTATATAGATAGATGAATTTGGAACTCAAATCCAACATGGATTTTAGTAGCTCTTTGAAACTTGACAAAATGAAGAAGTTCTCAGTTTTGTCTCTATGTTTTGTTTCCTCTTCAAGTAGCACTAGGCAGAGACTGTGGAAAAGCACTTTCATTGAGAGGGGTTGCCAGGCTTCTAAGAAATAACGATTTTCCGAAATACCAGCAATTATTTTTTCACCCAATCTTGATGATACTTGGTGGTAATGACAAGTACACAAATGCCACTTGGCTCACCAAATTTTGTTGTTCTAGGTTGATGCGTTCATTTACAGTAGCAGTTTATATTTTTAGGTGTCCCTCTGCTCTCTCCTATATAGATAGATGAATTTGGAACTCTAAATCCAACATGGTTTGTAGTAGCTCTTTGAAACTTGACAATATAAAGGAGTTCTCAGTTTTGTCTCTATGATTTGTCCTCTTCAAGTAGCCCTAAGCAGAGACTGTGGAAAAGCACTTTCATTGAAAGGGTTTGCCAAGCTCCCAAAAAATTACGGGTTTCCGAAATACCGGAAAATATTTTTTCACCCAATCTTGATGATACTTAGTGGTAATTACAAGTACACAAATCCCACTTGGCTCACCAAATTTTGCTCTTCTAGGTTGAAGCGTTCGTCTAAGTAGCAGTTTTTATATTTAGGTTTCACTCTGTTCTCTTCTATATAAATAGATGAATTTGGAACTCTAAATCCAACTTGGTTTGTAGTAGCTCTTTGAAACTTGAAAAAATAAAGGAGTTCTCAGTTTTGTCTCTATTATTTGTTTCCTCTTCAAGTAGCCTTAAGCAGAAACAGAGGAAAAGCACTTTCATTGAGAGGGGTTGCCAAGCTTCCAAGAAATTACGAGTTTCTGAATTACCAGCAAACATTGTTTCACCCAATCTTGATGATACTTGGTGTTAATGACAAGTACACAAATCCCACTTAGCTCACCTAATTTTGTTCTTCGAGGTTGAAGCGTTCGATTACAGTAGCAGTTTTTATTTTTAGGATTCACTCAGTTCTCTCCTATATAGATAGATGAATTTGGAACTCTAAATCCAACATGGTTTTTAGTAACTCTTTGAAGCTTCATAAAATAAAGGAGTTTTGAGTTTTGTCTCTATGGTTTGATTCCTCTTCACGTAGCCCTTGGCACAGACTGTGGAAAAGCACTTTCATTGAAGGGTTTCACAAGCTTTTAAAAATAACGAGTTTCCAAAATACCACTAAATATTTTTTCACCCAATCTTGATGATACTGGTGGTAATGATCAGTACACAAATACCACTTGGCACACCAAATTTTGTTCTTCGAGGTTGAAGCGTTCGATTAGAGTAGCAGTTTTTATTTTTAGGTTTCACTTTGTTCTCTCCTATATAGATAGATGAATTTGGAACTATTAATCCAACATGGTTTGTAGTAGCTCTTTGAAATTTGACAAAACGTAGTGCTCATTTTGTCTCTATGATTTGTTTCCTCTTCACGTAGCCCTTGGCACAGACTGTGGAAAAGCACTTTCATTGAAGGGTTTCACAAGCTTTTAAGAAATAACGAGTTTCTGAATTACCAGGAAATATTTTTTCACCCAATCTTGATGATACTTGGTGGTAATGATCAGTACACAAATACCACTTGGCTCACCAAATTTTGTTCTTCGAGGTTGAAGCGTTCGATTAGAGTAGCAGTTTTTATTTTTAGGGTTCACTTTGTTCTCTCCTATATAGATAGATGAATTTGGAACTCTAAATCCAACATGGTTTGTAGTATCTCTTTGAAACTTGACAAAATAAAATAGTTCTCAGTTTTGTCTCTATGGTTTGTTTCTTTTTCAAGAAGCCCTAGGCACAGACTGTGGAAAAGCACTTTCATTGAGAGGGGTTGCCAAGCTTTAAAGAAATAATGAGTTTTCGAAATACCAGCAAATATTTTTTCACCCAATATTGATGATACTTGGGGGTAATGATCAGCACACCAATCCCACTTGACTCACCAAATTTGGTTCTTCTAGGATGAAGCGTTCGTTTACAGTTGCAGTTTATATTTTAAGGTGTCCTTCTCTTCTCTCCTATATAGATAGATGAATTTGGAACTGTAAATCCAACATGGTTTGTAGTAGCTCTTTGAAACTTGACAAAATAAAGGAGTTCTCAGTTTTGTCTCTCTGATTTGTTTCCTCTTCAAGTAGCCCTAAGCAGAGACTGTGGAAAAGCACTTTCATTGAAAGGGGTTGCCAAGCTTCCAAGAAATTACGAGTTTTCGAAATACCAGCAAATATTGTTTCACCCAACCTTGATGATACTTGGTGTTAATGACAAGTACACAAATCCCACTTGGCTCACCAAATTTTCTTCTTCTAGGTTGAAGCGTTCGTTTACAGTAGCAGTTTTTATTTTTAGGTCTCACTCTGTTCTCTCCTATATAGATAGATGAATTTGGCACTCTAAATCCAACATGATTTTTAGTAGCTCTTTGAAACTTGACAAAATAAAGGAGTTCTCAGTTTTGTCTCTATGGTTTGATTCCTCTTCAAGTAGCCCTAGGCACAGACTGTGGAAAAGCACTTTCATTGAGAGGGGTTGCCAAGCTTCTAACAAATAACGAGTTTCCAAAATACCAGCAAATATTTTTTCACCCAATCTTGATGATACTTGGTGGTAATGATCAGTACAGAAATCCCACTTGACTCAAAAAACTGTGTTCTTCTAGGTTGAAGCGTTCGTTTACAGTAGCAGTTTTTATTTTTAGGTTTCACTCTGTTCTCTCCCATATAGATAGATGAATTTGGAACTCTAAATCCAACATGGTTTGTAGTAGCTCTTTGAAACTTGACAAAATAAAGGAGTTCTCAGTTTTGTCTCTATGGTTTGTTTTCCTCTTCAAGTAGCCCTAAGCAGAAAACTGGGGAAAAGCACTTTCATTGAAAGTGTTTGCCAAGCTCCAAAAAAATTACGGGTTTCCGAAATACCAGCAAATATATTTTCACCCAATCTTTGATGATACTTGGTGGTAATTACAAGTACACAATTCCTACTTGGCTCACCAAATTTTCTTCTTCTAGGTTGAAGCGTTCGTGTAAAATAGCAGTTTTTATTTTTAGGTTTCACTCTGTTCTCTTTTTATATAGATAGATGAATTTGGAACTCTAAATCCAACATGGTTTGTAGTAGCTATTTGAAACTTGACAAAATGAAGGAGTTATCAGTTTTGTCTCTATGGTTAGTTTCCTCTTCAAGTAGCCCTAGGCACAGACTGTGGAAAAGCACTTTCATTGAAAGGGTTTGCCAAGCTCCACGTAATTATGGGATTCTGAAATACCAGCATATATTTTTTCACCCAATCTTGATGATAGTTGGTGGTAATGAGAAGTACACAATTCCCACTTGGCTCACCAAATTTTGCTCTTCTAGGTTGAAGCGTTCGTTTACAGTAGCAGTTTTTATTTTTAGGTTTCCCTCTGTGCTCTCATATATAGATAGATGAATGGAACTCTAAATCCAACATGGTTTGTAGTAGCTCTTTGAAACTTGACAAAATAAAAAAGTTCTCAGTTTTGTCTCTATGGTTTGTTTCCTCTTCAAATAGCCCTAGGCACAGACTGGGGAAAAGCACATCTATTGAGAGGGGTTGACAAGCTTCTAAGAAATAACAAGTTTCCGAAATACCAGCAAATATTTTTTCAACCAATCTTGATGATACATGGTCGTAATGATCGGTACACAAATCCCACTTGACTCACCAAATTTTGTTCTTCTAGTTTGAAGCGTTAGTTTACAGTAGCATTTTTTATTTTTATTTCTCCCTCTGTTCTCTCCTATATAGTTAGATGAATTTGGAACTCTAAATGCAACATGGGTTTGTAGTAGCTCTTTGAAACTTGACAAAATAAAGGAGTTCTCAGTTTTGTCTCTATGGTTTGTTTCCTCTTCAAGTAGCCCTAGGTACAGACTGTGGAAAAGCACTTTCATTCAGAGGGTTTCCCAAGCTTCTAAGAAATATCGAGTTTCCGATATACCAGCAAGAATTTTTTCACCGAATCTTGATGATACTTCGTGGTAATAATCAGTACACAAATACCACTTGGCTCACCAAATTTTGTTCTTCTAGGTTGAAGTGTTTGTTTACAATAGAAGTATTTATTTTTAGGTTTCACTCTGTTCTCTTTTATATAGATACATGAATTTGGAACTCTAAATCCAACATACTTTGTAGTAGCTCTTTGAAACTTGAAAAAAAGGAAGGAGTTCTCAGTTTTGTCTCTATGTTTTGTTTCCTTTTCAAGTAGCCCTAGGCACAGACTGTGGAAAAGCACTTTCATTGAGATTGGTTGCCAGGCTTCTAAGAAATAACGAGTATCCGAAATACCAGCAAATATTTTTCACCCAATCTTGATGATACTTGGTCGTAATGACAAGTACACAAATCCCACTTGGCTCACAAATTTTGCTCTTCTACGTTGAAGCGTTCGATTACAGTAGCAGTTTTTATTTTTAGGTTTCTCTCTGTTCTCTCCTTTATAGATAGATGAATTTGGAACTCTAAATCCAACATGGTTTCTTGTAGCTCTTTGAAGCTTGACAAAATAAAAAAGTTCTCAGTTTTGTCTCTATGGTTTGTTTCATCTTCAAATAGCCCTAGGCACAGAGTGGGGAAAAGCACATTCATTGAGAGGAGTTGCCAAGCTTCTAAGAAATAACGAGTTTCTGAAATACCAGCAAATATTTTTTCACCCAATCTTGATGATCCGTGGTGGTAATGATCAGTTCACAAATGCCACTTGGCTCACTAAATTGTGTTCTTCAAGGTTGAAGCGTTCATTTACAGTAGCAGTTTTTATTTTTAGGTTTCACTCTGTTCTCTCACATATAAATAGATGAAATTGGAACTCTAAATCCAACGTGGTTTGTGTAGCTCTTTGAAACTTGACAAAATAAAGGAGTTCTCAGTTTTGTCACTCTTTGTTTCCTCTTAAACTAGCCCTAGGCACAAACTGTAGAAAAGCACTCTCATTGAAAGGGGTTGCCAACCTTCTAAGATATAACGAGTTTCCGAAATACCAGCAAATATTTTTTCACCCAATCTTGATGATACTTTGTGGTAATGATCGGAACACAAATCCCACTTGGCTCACCAAATTTTTTTCTTCTAGGTTGAAGCGTTCGTTTACAGTAGCAGTTTTTATTTTTAGGTTTCACCTTGTTCTCTCCTATATAGATGATGAATTTGGAACTCTAAATCCAACAAGGTTTTTAGTAGCTCTTTGAAACTTGACAAAAAGTAGTGCTCCGTTTTGTCTCTATGATTTGTTTCCTCTTCAAGTAGCCCAGGAAAAGACTGTGGAAAAGCACTTCCATTGAAAGGGGTTGCCAAGCTTCCAAGAAATAACGTGTTTCCGAAATACTAGCAAATATTTTTTCACACAATTTTGATGATACTTGGTGGTAATGACAAGTACACAAATCCCACTTGGCTCACCAAATTTTGTTCTTCTAGGATGAAGCGTTCGTTTACAGTAGCAGTTTTTATTTTTAGGTTTCACTCTGTTCTCTCCTATATAGATAGATGAATTTGGAACTCTAAATCCAACAGGGTTTGTAGTAGCTCTTTGAAACTTGACAAAATAAAGGAGTTCTCAGTTTTGTCTCTATGGATTGTTTCCTCTTCAAGTAGCCCTATACACAGACTTGGAAAAGCACTTTCATTGAGAGGGGTTGCCAAGCTTCTAAGAAATAACGAGTTTTTCGAAATACCAGCAAATGTTTTTTCACCCAATCTTGATAATACGTGGTGGTAATGATCAGTACACAAATCCCACTTGGCTCACCAAATTTTGTTCTTCTAGGTTGAAGCCTTCGTTTACAGTAGCAGTTTTTATTTTTAGGTTTCACTCTGTTCTCTTTTATGTAGATAGATGAATTTGGAACACAAATCCATCATGGATTTTAGTAACTCTTTGAAACATGACAAAATGAAGAAGTTCTCAGTTTTGTCTCTATGTTTTGTTTCCTCTTCAAGTAGCCCTAGGCAGAGACTGTGGAAAAGCACTTTCATTGAGAGGGGTTGCCAGGCTTCTAAGAAATAACGAGTTTCCGAAATACCAGCAAATATTTTTTCACCCAATATTGATGATACTTGGTGGTAATGACAAGTACACAAATCCCACTTGGCTCACCAAATTTTGCTCTCTAGGTTGAAGCGTTCGTTTATAGTAGCAGTTTTTAATTTAGGTTTCTCTCTGTTCTCTCCTATATAGATAGATGAATTTGGAACTCTCAATCCAACATGGTTTGTAGTAGCTCTTTGAAACTTGACAAAATAAAGGAGTTCTCAGTTTTTTCTCTATGGTTTGTTTCCTCTTAAAGTAGCCCTAGGCACAAACTGTAGAAAAGCACTTTCATTGAAAGGGGTTGCAAAGCTTCTAAGATATAACGAGTTTCCGAAATACCAGCAAATATTTTTTCCCCAATCTTGATGATACGTGGTCGTAATGATCGGAACACAATTCCCACTTGGCTCACCAAATTTTGTTCTTCTAGGTTGAAGCGTTCGTTTACAGTAGCAGTTTTTCTTTTTACTTTTCACTCTGTTCTTTTTTATATAGATAGATGAATTTGGAACTCAAATCCAACATGGATATTAGTAGCTCTTTGAAACTTGACAAAATGAAGAAGTACTCAGTTTTGTCTCTATGTTTTGTTTCCTCTTCAAGTAGACCAAGGCAGAGACTGTGGAAAAGCACTTTCATTGAGAGGGGTTGCCAGGCTTCTAAGAAATAACGAGTTTCCGAAATACCAGCAAATATTTTTTCACCCAATCTTGATGATACTTGGTGGTAATGACAAGTAAACAAATCCCACTTGGCTCACCACATTTTGTTCTTCTAGGTTGAAGCGTTCGTTTACAGTAGCAGTTTATATTTTTAGATTTCCCGATGTTCTCTACTATATAAATAGCTGAATTTGGAACTCTAAATCCAACATGGTTTGTAGTAGCTCTTTAAAACTTGACTAAATAAAGGAGTTCTCAGTTTTGTCTCTATGATTTGTCCTCTTCAAGTAGCCCTAAGCAGAGACTGAGGAAAAGCACTTTCATTGAAAGGGTTTGCCAAGCTCCCAAAAAAATTACGGATTTCCGAAATACCAGCAAATATTTTTTTCACGCAATCTTGATGATACTTGGTGGTAATTATAAGTACACAAATCCCACTTGGCTCACCAAATTTTGCTCTTCTAGGTTGAAGCGTTCGTTTACAGTAGCAGTTCTTATATTTAGGTTACCCTCTGTTCTCTCGTATATAGATAGATGAATTTGGAACTCTAAATCCAACATGGTTTGTAGTAGCTCTTTGAAACTTGACAAAATAAAAATGTTCTCAGTTTTGTCTCTATGGTTTGTTTCCTCTTCAAATAGCCCTAGGCACAGAATGGGGAAAAGCACCTTCATTGAGAGGGGTTGCCAAGCTTCTAAGAAATAACGAGTTTCTGAAATACCAGCAAATATTTTTTCACCCAATCTTGATGATACTTGGTGGTAATGATCAGTACACAAAGCCCACTTGGCTCACCAAATTGTGTTCTTCTAGGTTGAAGCGTTCGTTTACAGTAGCACTTTTTATGTTTAGGTTTCACCCTGTTCTCTCCTATGTAGATAGATGAATTTGGAACTCTAATTCCAACATGGTTTGTAGTAGCTCTTTGAAACTTGACAAAATAAAGGAGTTCTCTGTTTTGTCTCTATGGTTTGTTTCCTCTTCAAGTAGCCCTAGGCACAAACTGTAGAAAAGCACCTTCATTGAAAGGGTTTGCCAAGCTTCTAAGAAATAACGAGTTTCCGAAATACCAGCAAATATGTTTTCACCCAATCTTGATTATACTTGGTGGTAATGATCGGTACACAAATCCCACTTGGCTCACCAAATGTTGTTCTTCTAGGTTGAAGCGTTCGTTTACAGAAGCAGTTTTTATTTTTAGGTTTCACTCTGTTCTATACCATATAAATAGATGAAATTGGAACTCTAAATCCAACGTGGTTTGTAGTAGCTCTTTGAAACGTGACAAAATAAAGGAGTTCTCTGTTTTGTCTCTATGGTTTGTTTCCTCTTAAAGTAGCCCTAGGCACAAACTGTAGAAAAGTACTTTCATTGAAAGGGGTTGCCAAGCTTCTAAGATATAACGAGTTTCCGAAATACCAGCAAATATTTTTTCACCCAATCTTGATGATACTTGGTGGTAATGATCAGAACACAAATCCCACTTGGCTCACCAAATTTTGTTCTTCTAGGTTTAAGTGTTCGTTTACAGTAGCAGTTTTTATTTTTAGGTTTCCCTCTGTTCTCTCCTATATAGATAGATGAATTTGGAACTCTAAATCCAACAAGGTTTTTAGTAGCTCTTTGAAACTTGACAAAATTTAGTGCTCAGTTTTGTCTCTATGATTTGTTTCCTCTTCAAGTAGCCCTAAGCAGAAACTGTGGAAAAGCACTTCCATTGAAAGGGGTTGCCAAGATTCCAAGAAATTATGTGTTTCCGAAATATTAGCAAATATTTTTTCACCCAATCTTGATGATACTTGGTGGTAATGACAAGTACACAAATCCCACTTGGCTCACCAACTTTTGATCTACTAGGTTGAAGCGTTCGTTTACAGTAGCAGTTTTTATTTTTAGGTTTCAATCTGTTCTTTCCTATATAGATAGATGAATTTGGAACTCTAAATCCAACAGGGTTTGTAGTAGCTCTTTGAAACTTGACAAAATAAAGGAGTTCTCAGTTTTGTCTCTATGGATTGTTTCCTCTTAAAGTAGCCCTATGCACAGACTGTGGAAGAGCACTTTCATTGAGAGGGGTTGCCAAGCTTCTAAGAAATAACGAGTTTTCGAAATACCAGCAAATATTTTTTCACCCAATCTTGATGATACGTGGTGGTAATGATCAGTACACAAATCCCACTTGACTCAAAATTCGGTTCTTCTAGGTTGAAGCGTTCGTTTACAGTAGCAGTTTATATTTTAGGTTTTCCTCTGTTCTCTCCTATATAAATAGCTGAATTTGGAACTCTAAATCCAACATGGTTTGTAGTATCTCTTTGAAACTTGAAAAAATAAAGGAGTTCTCAGTTTTGTCTCTGTGATTTGTTTCCTCTTCAAGTAGCCCTTAGCAGAGACTGTGAAAAAGCACTTTCATTGAAAGTGTTTGCCAAGCTCCCAAAAAATTACTGGTTTTCGAAATACCAGCAAATATTTTTTCACCCAATCTTGATGTTACTTGGTGGTAATGACAAGTACACAAATCCCACTTGGCTCACCAAATTTTGCTCTTCTAGATTGAAGCGTTCGTTTACAGTAGCAGTTTTTATTTTTAGGTTTCCCTCTGTTCTCTCCTATATAGATAGATGAATTTGGAACTCTAAATCCAACATGGTTTGTAGTAGCTCTTTGAAACGTGACAAAATAAAAAAGTTCTCAGTTTGGTCTCTATGGTTTGTTTCCTCTTAAAATAGCCCTAGGCACAGACTGGGGAAAAGCACATTCATTGGGAGGGGTTGCCAAGCTTCTAAGAAATAACGAGTTTCCGAAATACCAGCAAATATTTTTTCACCCAATCTTGATGATACTTGGTGTTAATGACAAGTACACAAATGCCACTTGGCTCACCAAATTTTGTTCTTCTAGGTTGAAGCGTTCGTTCACAGTAGCAGTTTGTATTTTTAGTTTTCCCTCTGTTCTCTCCTATATAGATAGCTGAATTTGGAACTCTCAATCCAACATGGTTTGTAGTAGCTCTTTGAAACTTGACAAAATAAAGGAGTTCTCAGTTTTTTCTCTATGATTTGTTTCCTCTTCAAGTATCCCTAAGCAGAGACTGTGGAAAAGCACTTTCATTGAGAGTTGTTGCCAAGCTTCTAAGAAATAACGAGTTTCCAAAATACCAGCAAATATTTTTCACCAAATCTTGATGATACTGGTGGTAATGATCAGTACACAAATTCGACTTGACTCACCAAATTTTGTTCTTCTAGGTTGAAGCGTTCGTTTACAGTACCAGTTTGTACTTTTAGGTGTCCCTCTGTTCTCTCCTATATAGATAGAAGAATTTGGAACTCTAAATCCAACATGGTTTGTAGTAGCTCTTTGAAACTTGACAAAATAAAGGAGATCTCAGTTTTGTTTCAATGATTTGTTTCCTCCTCAAGTATCCCTAAGCAGAGACTGTGGAAAAGCACTTTCATTGAAAGGGGTTGCCAAGCTTCCAAGAAATTACGAGTTTCCGAAATACCAGCAAACAGTTTTTCACCCAATCTTGATGATACTTGGTGTCAATGACAAGTACACAAATCCCACTTGGCTCACCAAATTTTGTTCTTCGAGGTTGAAGCGTTCGTTTACAAGACCAGTTTATATTTTTAGGTTTCCCTCTATTCTCTCCTTTATAGATAGATGAATTTGGAACTCTAAATCCAACATGGTTTGTAATAGATCTTTGAAACTTGACAAAATAAAAATGTTCTCAGTTTTGTCTTTATGGTTTGTTTCCTCTTCAAGTAGCCCTAACCAGAGACTGTGGAAAAGCACTTTTATAGAAAGGGCTTGCCAAGCTTCCAAGAAATTACAAGTTTCGAATTACCAGCAAATATTTTTTCACCCAATCTTGATGGTACTTGGTGGTAATGATAAGTACACAAATCCCACTTGGCTCACCAAATTTTGTTCTTCTAGGTTGAAGCGTTCGTTTACAGTAGCTGTTTTTATTTTTAGGTTTCACTCTGTTCTCTCCTATATAGATAGATGAATTTAAAACACTAAATCCAACATGGTTTGTAGTAGCTCTTTGAAACTTGACAAAATAAAGGAGTTCTGAGTTTTGTCTCTATGGTTTGTTTCCTCTTCAAGTAGTGATAGGCACAGACTGTGGAAAAGCACTTTCATTTGAGTTGTTGCCAAGCTTCTAAGAAATAACAAGTTTCCAAAATACCAGCAAATATTTTTTCAACCAATCTTGAATATACTGGTGGTAATGATCAGTACACAAATCCCACTTGACTCAAAATTTGGTTCTTCTAGGTTGAAGCGTTCGTTTACAGTAGCAGTTTATATTTTTAGGTGTCTCTCCTATATAAATAGATTAATTTGGAACTCTAAATCCAACATGGTTTGTAGTAGCTCTTTGAAACTTGAGAAAATAAAGGAGTTCTCAGTTTTGTCTCTATGATTTGTTTCCTATTCAAGTATCCCTAAGCAGAGACTGTGGAAAAGCACTTTCATTGAAAGGGTTTGCCAAGCTCCCAAGAAATCACGGGTTTCCGAAATACCAGCAAATATTTTTTCAACCAATCTTGATGATACTTAGTGGTAATGAAAAGTACACAAATCCCACTTGGGTCACCAAATTTTGCTCTTCTAGGTTGAAGTGTTCGTTTACAGTAGCAGTTTTTATTTTTCGGTTTCCCTCTGTTCTCTCCTATAAAGATAGATGAATTTGGAACTCTAAATCAAACATGGTTTGTAGTAGCTCTTTGAAACTTGACAAAATAAAAAAGTTCTAAGTTTTGTCTCTATGGTTTGTTTCCTTTTCAAATAGCCCTAGGCACAGACTGGGGAAAAGCACATTCATTGAGAGGGGTTGCCAAGCTTCTAAGAACTAACGAGTTTCCGAAATACCAGCAAATATTTTTTCACCCAATCTTGAAGATATGCGGTGGTAATGATCAGTACACAAATGCCACTTGGCTCACCAAATTGTGTTCTTCTAGGTTGAAGCGTTCGTTTACAGTAGCAGTTTTTATTTTTAGGTTTCACTCTGTTCTCTCCCATATAGGTAGATGAATTTGGAACTCTAAATCCAATATGGTTTGTAGTAGCTCTTTGAAACTTGACAAAATAAAGGAGTTCTCAGTTTTGTCTCTATGGTTTGTTTCCTCTTCAAGTAGCCCTAGGCACAAAGTGTAGAACAGCACTTTCATTGAAAGGGGTTGCCAAGCTTGTAAGAAATAACGAGTTTCCGAAATACCAGCAAATATTTTTTCACCCAATCTTGATAATACGTGGTGGTAATGATCAGTACACAAATGCCACTAGGCTCACCAAATTTTGTTCTTTTAGGTTGAAGCGTTCGTTTACAGTAGCAGTTTTTATTTTTAGGTTTCCCTCTGTTCTCTCGTATATAGATAGATGAATTTGGAACTCTAAATCCAATATGGTTTGTAGTAGCTTTTTGAAACTTGACAAAATAAAGGAGTTCTCAATTTTGTCTCTATGGTTTGTTACCTCTTCAAGTAGCCCTAGGCACAAAGTGTAGAACAGCACTTTCATTGAAAGGGGTTGCCAAGCTTCTAAGAAATAACGAGTTTCCGAAATACCAGCAAATATTTTTTCACCCAATCTTGATGATACTTGGTGGTAATGATCAGTACACAAATCCCACTTGGCTCACCAAGTTTTGTTCTTCTAGGTTGAAGCGTTCGTTTACAGTAGCACTTTTTATTTTTAGGTTTCCCTCTGTTCTCTCCTATATAGATAGATGAATTTGGAACTCTAAATCCAACATGGTTTGTAGTAGCTCTTTGAAACTTGACAAAATAAAGGAGTTCTCAGTTTTGTCTCTATGATTTGTTTCCTCTTCAAGTAGCCCTAAGGAGAAACTGGGGAAAAGTACTTTCATTGAAAGGGTTTGCCAAGCTCCCAAAAAATTACGGGTTTCTGAAATACCAGCAAATATTTTTTCACCCAATCTTAATGATACTTGGTGGTAATTACAAATATACAAATCCCACTTGGCTCACCAAATTTTGCTCTTCTAGGTTGAAGCGTTCGTTTACAGTAGCAGTTTATATTTTTAGGTCTCCCTCTGTTCTCTCCTATATAGATAGATGAATTTGGAACTCTAAATGCAACATGGTTTGTAGTAGCTCTTTGAAACTTGACAAAATAAAGGAGTTCTCAATTTTGTCTCTTTGATTTGTTTCCTCTTCAAGTAGCCCTAAGCAGAGACTGTGGAAAAGCACTTTCATTTAAAGGGGTTGCCAAGCTTCCAAGACATTACGAGTTTCCGAAATACCAGCAAATATTTTTTCACCCAATCTTGATGATACTTGGTGGTAATGACAAGTACAAAAATCCCACTTGGCTCAACAAATTTTGTTCTTCTAGGTTGAAGCGTTCGTTTACAGTGGCAGTTTTTATTTTTAGGTTTCCCTCTGTTCTCTCCTATATAGATAGATGAATTTGGAACTCTAATTGCAACATGGTTTGTAGTAGCTCTTTGAAACTTGACAAAATAAAGGAGTTCTCAATTTTGTCTCTTTGATTTGTTTCCTCTTCAAGTAGCCCTAAGCAGAGACTGTGGAAAAGCACTTTCATTTAAAGGGGTTGCCAAGCTTCCAAGACATTACGAGTTTCCGAAATACCAGCAAATATTTTTTCACCCAATCTTGATGTTACTTGGTGGTAATGACAAGTACAAAAATCCCACTTGGCTCACCAAATTTTGTTCTTCTAGGTTGAAGCGTTCGTTTACAGTGGCAGTTTTTATTTTTAGGTTTCCCTCTGTTCTCTCCTATATAGATAGATGAATTTGGAACTCTAAAATCAACATGGTTTGTAGTATTTCTCTGAAACTTGACAAAATAAATGAGTTCTCAGTTTTGTCTCTATGGTTTGTTTTCTCTTCAAGTAGACCTAGGCACAGACTGTGGAAAAGCACTTTCATTGAGAGTCGTTCCCAAGCTTCTAAGAAATAACGATTTTCCAAAATATCAGCAAATATTTTTTCACCCAATCTTGATGATAATGGTGGTAATGATCATTACACAAATCCCACTTGACTCACCAAATTTGGTTCTTCTAGGTTGAAGCGTTCGTTTACAGTAGCGGTTTATATTTTTAGGTGTTCCTCTGTTCTCTCCTATATAGATAGATGAATTTTTAACTCTAAATACAACATGGTTTGTAGTAGCTCTTTGAAACATGAGAAAATAAAGGCTTTCTCAGTTTTGTCTCTATGATTTGTTTCCTCTTCAAGTAGCGCTAGGTACAGACTGTGGAAAAGCACTTTCATTGAGAGGGTTTCCCAAGCTTCAAAGAAAAAACAAGTTTCGGAAACACCAGCAAATATTTTTTCACCCAATGTTGATGATACTTCGTGATAATGATCAGTACACAAATACCACTTGGCTCCCCAAATTTTGTTCTTCTAGGTTGAAGCGTTTGTTTACAATAGCAGTTTTTATTTTTAGGTTTCACTCTGTTCTCTTTTATATAGATACATGAATTTGGAACTCTAAATCCAACATGGTTTGTAGTAGCACTGTGAAACTTGACAAAATGAAAAAGTTGTCAGTTTTGTCTCTATGGTTTGTTTCCTATTCAAGTAGCCCTAGGCACAGACTGTGGAAAAGCACTTTCATTGAGAGAGGTTTCCAAGCTTCTAAAAAATAACGAGTTTCCGAAATACCAGCAAATATTTTTTCACCCAATCTTGATGATACGTGGTGGTAATGACAAGTACACATATCCCACTTGGCTCACCAAATTTTGTTCTTCTAGGCTGAAGCGTTCGTTTACAATAGCAGTTTTTATTTTTAGGTTTCACTTTGTTCTTTCCTATAAAGATAGATGAATTTGGAACTCTTAATCCAACATGCTTTGCAATAGCTCTTTGAAATTTGACAAAATAAAGTCCTTCTCAGTATTGTCTCTATGGTTTGTTTCCTCTTCAAGTAGTCCTAGGCACAGACTGTGGAAAAGCACTTTCATTGAATTGGGTTGCCAAGCTTCCAAGAAATAACGAGTTTCCGAAATATCAGCAAATATTTTTTCACCCAATCTTGATGATACTTGGTGCTAATGATCGATACAGAAATCCCACTTGATTCACCAAATTTTGATCTTCTAGGTTGAAGCGTTAGTTTACAGTAGCAGTTTATATTTTTAGGTTTCCCTCTGTTCTCTCCTATATAGATAGATTAATTTGGAACTCTAAATCCAACATGGTTTGTAGTAGCTCTTTGAAACCTGACAAAATAAAGGAGATCTCAGTTGTCTCTATGGTTTGTTACCTCTTCAAGTAGCCATAGACACAGAATGTGGAAAAGCATTTTCATTGAGAGGGGTTGCCAAGCTTCTAAGAAATAACGAGTTTCCGAAATAACAGCAACTATTTTTTCACCCAATCTTGATGATACGTGGTGGTAATGATAAGTACAAAAATCCCACTTGGCTCACCAAATTTTGTTCTTCTAGGTTGAAGCGTTCGTTTACAGTAGCAGTTTTTATTTTTAGGTTTCACTCTGTTCTCTCCTATATAGATAGATGAATTTGGAACTCTAAATCCAACATGGTTTGTAGTAGCTCTTTGAAACTTGACAAAATAAAGGAGTTCTCAGTTTTGTCTTTATGCATTGTTTCTTCTTCAAGTAGCACTAGGCACAGACTGTGGCAAAGCACTTTCATTTAGAGGGGTTGCCAAGCTTCTAAGAAATAACGAGTTTCCGAAATACCAGCAAATATTTCTTCACGCAATCTTGATGATACGTGGTGGTAATGATCAGTAAACAAATCCCACTTGGCTCACCAAACTGTATTCTTCTAGGTTGAAGCGTTCGCTTACAGTAGCTGTTTTTATTTTTAGGTTTCACTCTGTTCTCTCTTATATAGATAGATGAATTTGGAACTCTAAATACAACATGGTTTGTAGTAGCTATTTGAAACTCGACAATAAAAAGTAGTTCCCAGTTTTGTCTCTATGATATGTTTTCTCTTCAAGTAGCCCTAAGCAGAGACTGTGGAAAAGCACTTTCATTGAAAGGAGTTGCCAAGCTTCCAAGAAATTACGAGTTTCAGAAATAGCAGCAAATACTGTTTCACCCAATCTTGATGATACGTGGTGGTAATGACGAGTACACAAATCCCACTTGGCTCACCAAATTTTGTTATTCTAGGTTGAAGCATTCGTTTACAGTAGCAGTTTTTGTTTTTAGGTTTCACTTTGTTCTCTCCTATATAGATAGATGAATTTGCAACTCTTAATCCAACATGGATTGAAGTAGCTCTTTGAAACTTGACAAAATAAAGGAGTTCTCAGTTTTCTCTCTATGGATTGTTACCTCTTCAAGTAGCCCTAGGCACAGACTGTGGAAAAGCACTTTCATTGAGAGGGGTTGCCTAGCTTCTAAGAAATAAAGAGTTTCCAAAATAAAGCAAATATTTTTTCACCCAATCTTGATGATGCTTGGTCTTAATGATCAGTATACAAATCCCACTTGGCCCACCAAATTTTCTTCTTCTAGGTTTAAGTGTTCATCTACAGTAGCAGTTTTTATATTTTGGTTTCACTCTGTTCTCTCATATATAGATAGATGAATTTGGATCTCTAAATCCAACATGGTTTGTAGTAGCTGTTTGAAACTTGACAAAATAAAGGAGTTCTCAGTTTTGTCTCTATGGTTTTTTTCCTCTTCAAGTAGCCCTATGCACAGACTGAGGAAATGCACTTTCATTGAAAGGGGTTGCCAAGCTTACAAGATATAACGAGTTTCCAAAATACCAGCAAATATTTTTTCACCCAATCTTGATGATTCTTGGTGGTAATGATCAGTACACAAATCCCACTTGGCCCACCAAATTTTGTTCTTCTAGGTTTAAGCGTTCATCTACAGTAGCAGTTTTTATATTTTGGTTTCACTCTTTTCTCTCCTATATAGATAGATGAATTTGGAACTCAAAATCCAACATGGTTTGTAGTAGCTGTTTGAAACTTGACAAAATAAAGGAGTTCTCAGTTTTGTCTCTATGGTTTGTTTCCTCTTCAAGTAGCCCTATACACAGACTGTGGAAAAGCACTTTCATTGAGAGGGGTTGCCAAGCTTCTACGAAATAACGAGTTTACGAAATACCAGCATATATTTTTTCACCCAAACTTGATGATACTTGGTGGTAATGATAAGTCCACAAATCGCACTTGGCTCAACAAATTTTGTTCTTCTAGGTTGAAGCATTCGTCTACAGTAGCAGTTTTTATATTTAGGTTTCAATCTCTTCTCTCCTATATCAATAGATGAATTTGGAACAGTAAATCCAACATGGTTTGTACTAGCTCTTTGAAAATTGATAAAATAAAGGAGTTCTCTGTTTTGTCTCTATGATTTGTTTTCTCTTCAAGTAGCCATAAGCAGAGACTGTTGAAAAGCACTTTCATTGAAAGGAGTTCCCAAGCTTCCAAGAAATTACGAGTTTCCGAAATACCAGCAAATACTTTTTCACCCAAACTTGATGATACGTGGTGATAATGACACCTACACAAATCCCACTTGACTCACCAAATTTTGTTCTTCTAGGTTGAAGCGTTCGTCTACAGTAGCAGTTTTTATTTTTAGGTTTCACTTTGTTCTCTACTATATAGATAGATGAATTTGGAAATCTAAATCCAGCATGGTGTGTAGTAGCGCTTTGAAATTTGACAAAAAAAAGTAGTTCTCAGTTTTGTCTCTATGATTTGTTTCCTCTTCAAGTAGCCCTAAGCAGAGACTGTGGAAAAGCACTTTCATTGAGATTGGTTGCCAAGCTTCTAAGAAATAACGAGTTTCTGAAATACCGGCAAATATTTTTTCATCCAATCTTGATGGTACTTGGGGGTAATCGTCGGTACACCAATCCCCCTTGGCTCACCAAATTTTGTTCTTCAAGGTTGAAGCGTTCGTCTATAGTAGCAGTTTTTATATTTAGGTTTCACTCTGTTATCTTCTATATTGATAGATGAATTTGGAACTCTAAATCCAACATGGTTTGTAGTAGTTCTTTGAAACTTGAAAAAATACAGGAGTTCTGAGTATTGTCTCTATGGTTTGTTTCCTCTTCAAGTAGCCCTAGGCACAGACTGTGGAAAAGCACTTTCATTGAAAGTGGTTGCCAAGCTTCCAAGGAATAACGAGTTTCCGAAATACCAGCAAATATTTTTTCACCCAATCTTGATGATACTTGGTGGTAATGATCAGAACACAAATCCCACAGGGCCAACCAAATTTTGTTCTTCTAATTTAAGCGTTCGTCTACAGTAGCAGTTTTTATATTTAGGTTTCACTCTGTTCTCTCCTATATAGATAGATGAATTTGGAACTCTAAATCCAACATGGTTTGTAGTAGCTGTTTGAAACTTGACAAAATAAAGGAGTTCTCAGTTTTGTCTCTATGGTTTGTTTATTCTTCAAGTAGTCCTATAAACAGACTGTGGAAAAGCACTTTCATTGAGAGGGGTTGCCAAGCTTCTACGAAATAACGAGTTTCCGAAATACCAGCAAGTATTTTTTCACAAAATCTTGATGATACTTGGTGGTAATGATAAGTCCACAAATCGCACTTGGCTCAACAAATTTTGTTCTTCTAGGCTTAAGCTTTCGTTTACAAGAGCAGTTTTCATTTTTAGGTTTCCCTCTGTTCTCTCCCATATAGATAGATGAATTTGGAACTCTAAATCCAACATGGTTTGTAGTAGCTCTTTGAAACTTGGCAAAATAAAATGTTCTTAGTTTTGTCTCTATGGTTTGTTTCCTCTTCAAATAGACCTAGGCACAACTGGGGAATAGTACATTCATTGAGAGGGGTTGCGAAACTTCTAAGAAATAACGAGTTTCTGAAATACCAACAAATATTTTTTCACCCAATCCTGATGATACGTGGTGGTAATGATCAGTACACAAATACCACTTGGCTCACCAAATTGTGTTCTTCTAGGTTGAAGTGTTCGTTTACAGTAGCAGTTTTTAATTTTTAGTTTTCACTCTGTTCTCTTTATATAGATAGATGAATTTGGAACACTAATTCCAACATGGTTTGAGGTAGCTCTTTGAAACTTGATAAAATGAAGGAGTTCTCAGTTTTGTCCTATGTTTTGTTTCCTCTTCAAGTAGCCCTAGGCACAGACAGTGCAAAAGCACTTTCATTGAGAGGGGTTGCCAGGCTTCTAAGAAATAACGAGTTTCCGAAATACCAGCAAATATTTTTTCACCCAATCTTGATGATACTTGGTGTTAATGACAAGTACACAAATCCCACGTGGCTCACCAAATTTTGTTCTTCTAGGTTGAAGCGTTCGTTTACAGTAGCAGTTTTTATTTTTAGGTTTCACTCTGTTCTGTCCTATATAGATAGATGAATTTGGAACTCTAAATCCAACATGGTTTGTAGTAGCTCTTTGAAACTTGACAAAATAAAGGAGTTCTCACTTTGTCTCTTCGATTTGTTTCCTCTTCAAGAAGCCCTAAGCAGAGACTGTGGAAAGCACTTTCATTGAAAGGATTTGACAAGCTCCCAAGAAATTATGGGTTTGCGAAATACCAGCAAATATTTTTTCACCCAATCTTCATGATACTTGGTGGTAATGACAAGTACAAAAATCCCACTTGGCTCACCAAATTTTGCTCTTCTAGGTTGAAGCGGTCGTTTACAGTAGCAGTTTTTATTTTTAGGTGTCCCTCTTTTCTCTCCTATATAGATAGATGAATTTGGAACTCTAAATCCAACATAGTTTGTAGTAGCTCTTTTAAACTTGACAAAATAAAAGTTCTCAGTTTTTTCTCTATGGTTTGTTTCCTCTTCAAATGGCCCTAGGCACAGACTGGGGAAAAGCACATTCATTGAGAGGGGTTGCCAAGCTTCTAAGAAATAACGAGTTTCCGTAATACCAGCAAATATTTTTTCTTCGAATCTGGATGATACGTGGTGGTAATGATCAGTACACAAATGTCACTTGGCTCACCAAATTGTGCTCTTCTAGGTTGAAGCGTTCGTTTACAGTAGCAGTTTTTATTTTTAGGTTTCACTCTGTTCTCTCCCATATAGTTAGATGAATTTGGAACTCTAAATCCAACATGGTTTGTAGTAGCTCTTTGAAACTTTAAAAAATAAAGGAGTTTTCAGTTTGGTCTCTATGATTTGTTTTCTCTTCAAGTAGCCCAGGCAGAGACTGTGGAAAAGCACTTCCATTGAAAGGGGTTGCCAAGCTTCCAAGAAATTACGGATTTCCGAAATACCAGCAAATATTTTTTCACCCAATCTTGATGATACCTGGTAGTAATGACAAGTACACAATTCCCAATTGGCTCACCAAATTTTGTTCTTCTAGGTTGAAGCGTTCGTTTACAGTAGCAGTTTATATTTTTAGGTTTCCCTCTGTTCTCTCCTATATCGATAGATGAATTTGGAACTCTAAATCCAACATGGTTTGTAGTAGCTCTTTGAAACGTGACAAAATAAAAAGTTCTCAGTTTTGTCTCTATTGTTTTGTTTCCTCTTCAAATAGCCCTAGGCACAGACTGTGGAAATGCACTTTCATTGAAAGGGGTTGCCAAGCTTCCAAGAAATAACGAGTTTCTGAAATACCAGCAAATATTTCTTCACCCAATCTTGATGATACTTTGTGGTAATGATCAGTACACAAATCCCACGTTGCCACCAAATTTTGTTTTTCTAGATTTAAGAGTTCGTCTATAGTAGCAGTTTTTATATTTAGGTTTCACACTGTTCTCTCTTATATAGATAGATGAATTTGGAAGTCTAAATCCAACATGGTTTGTAGTACCGGTTTGTAACTTGAGAAAATAAAGGAGTTCTCAGTTTTATCGCTAAGGTTTGATTCCTCTTCAAGTAGCCATATGCACAAAGTGTGGAAGAGCACTTTCAATGCGAGGGGTTGCCAAGCTTCTACGAAATAACGAGTTTCCGAAACACCAGCAAATATTTTTTCACCCAATCTTGATGATACATGGTGGTAATGATCAGTACACAAATCCTACTTGACTCACCAAGTTTGGTTCTTCTAAGTTGAAGCGTTCGTTTACAGTTGCAGTTTATATTTTTAGGTGTCCCTCTGTTCTCTCCTATATAGATAGATGAATTTGGAACTCTAAATCCAACATGGTTTTGTAGTAGCTCTTTGAAACTTGACAAAATAAAGGAGTTCTCAGTTTTATCTCTATGATTTGTTTCCTCTTCAAGTAGCCCTAAGCAGAGACTGTGAAAAAGCACTTTCATTGAAAGGGTTTCCCAAGCTAACAAAAAATTACGGGTTTCCGAAATACCAGGAAATATATTTTCACCCAATCTTGATGATACTTGGTGGTAATTACAAGTACACAAATCCCACTTGTCTCACCAAATTTTGTTCTTCTACTTTAAAGCGTTCGTTTACAAGAGCAGTTTATATTTTTAGGTTTCCCTCTGTTCTCTCCCATATAGATAGATGAATTTGGAACTCTAAATCCAACATGGTTTGTAGTAGCTCTTTGAAACTTGACAAAATAAAATGTTCTTAGTTTTGTCTGTATGGTTTGTTTCCTCTTCAAATAGCCTTGGCACAGACTGGGGAAAAGCACATTCATTGAGAGGGGTTGAAAAGCTTCTAAGAAATAACGAGTTTCTGAAATACCAGCAAATATTTTTTCACCCAATCTTGATGATACATGGTGGTAATGACAAGTACACAAATCCCACATGGCTCACCAAATTTTGCTCTTCTAGGTTGAAGCGGTCGTTTACAGTAGCATTTTTATTTTTAGGTTTCCCTCTGTTCTCTCCTATATAGATAGATGAATTTGGAACTCTAAATCCAACATAGTTTGTAGTAGCTGTTTTAAACTTGACAAAATAAAAAAGTTCTCAGTTTTTTCTCTATGGTTTGTTTCCTCTTCAAATGGCCCTAGGCACAGACTGGGGAAAAGCACATACATTGAGAGGGGTTGCCAAGCTTCTAAGAAAAAGCGAATATTCGTAATACCAGCAAATATTTTTTCTTCGAATCTGGATGATACGTGGTGGTAATGATCAGTACACAAATGTCACTTGGCTCACCAAATTGTGCTCTTCTAGGTTGAAGCATTCGTTTACAGTAGCAGTTTTTATTTTTAGGTTTCACTCTGTTCTCTCCCATATAGTTAGATGAATTTGGAACTCTAAATCCAACATGGTTTGTAGTAGCTCTTTGAAACTTTAAAAAATAAAGGAGTTCTCAGTTTTGTCTCTATGATTTGTTTTCTCTTCAAGTAGCCCAGGCAGTGACTGTGGAAAAGCACTTCCATTGAAAGGGGTTACCAAGCTTCCAAGAAATTACGGGTTTCCAAAATACCAGAAAATATTTTTTTCCCCCTATATGATGATACTTGGTGGTAATGACAAGTACACAAATCATACTTGGCTCACCAAATTTTGTTTTTCTAGGTTGAAGCGTTCGTTTACAATAGCAGTTTTTGTTTTTACTTTTCACTCTGTTCTCTCCTATATAGATAGATGAATTTGGAACTCTAAATCCAACATGGTTTGTAGTAGCTCTTTTAAACTTGACAAAATAAAAAAGTTCTCAGTTTTTTCTCTATGGTTTGTTTCCTCTTCAAATGGCCCTAGGCACAGACTGGGGAAAAGCACATTCATTGAGAGGGGTTGCCAAGCTTCTAAGAAATAACGAGTTTCCGAAAACCAGCAAATATTTTTTCACCCAATCTGGATGATACGTTTTGGTAATGATCAGTACACAAATGCCACTTGGCTCACCAAATTTTGCTCTTCTAGGTTGAAGCGTTCGTTTACAGTAGCAGTTTTTATTTTTAGGTTTCACTCTGTTCTCTCCCATATAGATAGATGAATTTGGAACATTAAATCCAACATGGTTTGTAGTAGCTCTTTGAAACTTGACAAAATAAATTAGTTCTCAGTTTTGTCTCTATGATTTGTTTCCTCTTCAAGTAGCCCTAAGCAGAAACTGTGGAAAAGCACTTTCATTGAAAGGGGTTGCCAAGCTTCCAAGAAATTACGAGTTTCCGAAATACCAGCAAATATTTTTTCACAAAATCTTTATGATACCTGGTAGTAATGACAAGTACACAATTCCCAATTGGCTCACCAAATTTTGTTCTTCTAGGTTGAAGCGTTCGTTTACAGTAGCAGTTTTTATTTTTAGGTTTCAATCTGATCTTTTTTATATAGATATATGAATTTGGAACTCTAAATCCAACATGGATTGTAGTAGCTCTTTGAAATTTGACAAAATGAAGAAGTTCTCAGTTTTGTCTCTATGTTTTGTTACCTCTTCAAGTAGCCCTAGTCATAGACTGTGGAAAAGCACTTTCATTGAGAGGGGTTGCCAGGCTTCTAAGAAATAACGAGTTTCCGAAATACCAGCAAATATTTTTTCACCCAATCTTGATGATACTAGGTTTTAATGACAAGTACACAAATCCCACTTGGCTCACCAAATTTTGTTCTTCTAGGTTGAAGCGTTCGTTTACAGTAGCAGTTTATATTTTTAGGTTTCCCTCTGTTCTCTCCTATATAGATAGATGAATTTGGAACTCTAAATCCAACATGGTTTGTAGTAGCTCTTTGAAACTTGACAAAATAAAGGAGTTCTCAGTTTTGTCTCTATGATTTGTTTCCTCTTCAAGTAGCCCTAAGCAGAGACTGTGGAAAAGCACTTTCATTGAAAGGGTTTGCCAAGCTCAAAAAAAATTACGGATTTCCGAAATACCAGCAAATATTTATTCACCCAATCTTGATGATACTTGGTGGTAATTACAAGTACACAATTCCCACTTGGCTCACCAAATTTTGTTCTTCTAGGTTGAAGCGTTAGTTTACAGTAGCAGTTTATATTTTAAGGTTTCCCTCTGTTCTCTCCTATATAGATAGATGTATTTGGAACTCTAAATCCAACATGGTTTGTAGTAGCTCTTTGAAACTTGACAAAATAAAAAAGTTCTCAGTTTTTTCTCTATGGTTTGTTTCCTCTTCAAATGGCCCTAGGCACAGACTGGGGAAAAGCACATTCATTGAGAGGGGTTGCCAAGCTTCAAAGAAATAACAAGTTTCCGAAATACCAGCAAATATTTTTTCACCCAATCTGGATGACACGTGGTGGTAATGATCAGTACACAAATGCCACTTGGCTCACCAAATTGTGCTATTCTAATTTGAAACGTTCGTTTACAGTAGCAGTTTTTATTTTTATTTTTCACTCTGTTCTCTCCCATATAGATAAATGAATTTGGAACTCTAAATCCAACATGGTTTGTGGTAGCTCTTTGAAACTTGACAAAATAAAGGAGTTCTCAGTTTTGTCTCTATGATTTGTTTCCTCTTCAAGTAGCCCTAAGCAGAGACTGTGGAAAAGCACTTTCATTGAAAGGGTTTGCAAAACTCCCAAGAAATTACGGGTTTCCGAAATACCAGCATACATTTTTTCACCCAATCTTGATGATACTTGGTGGTAATGACAAGTACACAAATCCCACTTGGCTCACCAAATTTTGTTTTCTAGGTTGAAGCGTTCGTTTACAGTAGCAGTTTTTATGTTTAGGTTTCACTCTGTTCTCTCCTATATAGATAGATGAATTTGGAACTCTAAAATCAACATGGTTTGTAGTACCTCTCTGAAACTTGACAAAATAAAGGAGTTCTCAGTTTTGTCTCTATTTTTTGTTTCCTCTTCAAGTATCCCTAGGCACAGACTGTGGAAAAGCACTTTCATTGAGAGTTGTTGTCAAGCTTCTAAGAAATAACGAGTTTCCAAAATACCAGCAAATATTTTTTCACCCAATTTGATGATACTGGTGGTAATGATCAATACACAAATCCCACTTGATCACCAAATTTGGTTCTTCTTGGTTGAAGCGTTCGTTTACAGAGGCAGTTCATATTTTTAGGTGTCCCTCTGTTCTCTCCTATATAGATAGATGAATTTGGAACTCTAAATCCAACATGGTTTGTAGTAGCTATGAAACTTGACAAAATAAAGGAGTTCTCAGTTTTGTCTCTATGATTTGTTTCCTCCTCAAGTGTCCCTAAGCAGAGACTGTGGAAAAGCACTTTCATTGAAAGGGGTTGCCAAGCTTCCAAAACATTACGAGTTTACGAAATACCAGCAAATATTTTTTCACTTAATCTTGATGATACTTGGTGTTAATGACAAGTACACAAATACCCCTTGACTCAAAAATTGTGTTCTTCTAGGTTGAAGCGTTCGTTTACAGTAGCAGTTTTTATTTTTAGGTTTTACTCTGTTCTCTTTTATATAGATAGATGAATTTGGAACTCTAAATCCAACATGGTTTGTAGTAGCTCTTTGAAACTTGACAAAATGAAGGAGTTCTCAGTTTTGTCTCTATGTTTTGTTTCCTCTTCAAGTAGCCCTAGGCACAGACTGTGGAAAAGCACTTTCATTGAAAGGAGTTTGCCAGGTTTCTAAGAAATAACGATTTTCCGAAATACCAGCAATATTTTTTCACCCAATCTTGATGAAACTTGTTGGTAATGACAAGTAAACAAATCCCACCTGGCTCACCAAATTTTGTTCTTCTAGGTTGAAGCGTTCGTTTACGGTAGCAGTTTATATTTTTAGGTTTCACTATGTTCTCTCCTATATAGATAGATGAATTTGGAACTCTAAATCCAATATGGTTTGTAGTAGCTCTTTGAAACTTGACAAAATAAAAAATTTCTCAGTTTTGTCTCTAGGTTTGATTCCTCTTCAAGTAGCCCAAGGCACAGACTGTGGAAAAGCAAGTCCATTTAGAGGGTTTCTCAAGCTTCTAAGAAATAACGAGTTTCCGAAATACCAGCAAATATTTTTTCTCCCAATCTTGATGATACTTGGTGGTTGACAAGTACACAAATCCCACTTGGCTCACCAAATTTTGTTCTTCTAGTTTTAAGCGTTAGTCTACAGTAGCAGTTTTTATATTTAGGTTTCACTCTGTTCTCTCCTATATAGATAGATGAATTTGGAACTCTAAATTCAACATGGTTTGTAGTAGCTCTTTGAAATTTGACAAAATAAAGAAATCTCAGTTTTCTCTCTATTGTTTGTTTCCTCTTCAATTAGCTTTAGGCACAGATTGTGTAAAAGCATTTTCATTGAGAGAGGTTGCCTAGCTTCTAAGAAATAATGAGTTTTCAAAATACCAGCAAATAAGTTTTCACCAATCTTGATGATACGTGGTGGTAATGATCAGTACACAAATCCCACTTGGCTCAACAAATTGTCTTCTTCTATTTTGAAGTGTTGGTTTACAGTAGCAGTTTATATTTTTAGGTTTCCCTCTGTTCTCTCCTATATAAATAGCTGAATTTGGAACTTAAAATCCAGCATGGATTGTAGTAGCGCTTGAAACTTGACAAAAAATAGTAGTTCTCAATTTGTCTGTATGATTTGTTTCCTCTTCAAGTAGCCCTAAGCAGAGACTGTGGAAAAGCACTTTCATTGAAAGGAGTTGCCAAGCTTCCAAGAAATTACGAGTTTCCGAAATACCAGCAAATACTTTTTCACCAAATCTTGATGATACGTGGTGGTAATGACAAATACACAAATCCCACTTGGCTCACCAAATTTTGTTCTTCTAGATTGAAGAGTTCGTCTACAGTAGCAGTTTTTATATTTAGGTTTCACTCTCTTCTCTTCTATATAGATAGATGAATTTGGAACTGTAAATCCAACATGGTTTATAGTAGCTCTTTGAAAATTGACAAAATAAAGGAGTTCTCTGTTTTATCTCTATGATTTGTTTTCTCTTCAATTAGCCCTAAGCAGAGACTGTTGAAAAGCACTTTTATTGAAAGGAGTTCCCAAGCTTCCAAGAAATTACGAGTTTCCGAAATACCAGCAAATACTTTTTCACCCAATCTTGATGATGCGAGGTGATAATGACACGTACACAAATCCCACTTGGCTCACCAAATTTTGTTCTTCTTGGTTGAAGCGTTCGTTTAGAGTAGCAGTTTTTATTTTTACAGTTCCACTCTATTCTCTCCCATATAGATAGATGAATTTTTAACTCTAAATCCAACATGGTTTGTAGTAGCTCTTTGAAACTCCATAAAATAATGGAGTTCTCAGTTTTGTCTCTATGGTTTGTTTCCTCTTCAATAGCCCAAGGCACAGACTGTGGAAAAGCACTTTCATTGAGAGGGTTTCCCAAGCTTCTAAGAAATAACGAGTTTCCGAAATACCAGCAAATATTTTTTCACCCAATCTTGATGATACTTGCTGGTAATGATCAGTACACAAATCCACTTGGCTCACCAAATTTTGTTCTTCTAGGTTGAAGCGTTCGTCTACAGTAGCAGTTTTTATATTTACGTTTCACTCTGTTCTCTCTTATACAGATAGATGAAATTGGAACACTAAATCCAACATGGTTTGTAGTAGCTCATTGAAACTTGACAAAATAAAATATTTCTCAGTTTTGTCTCTATGGTTTGTTTCTTCTTCAAGTAGCCCTAGGCACAGACTGTGGAAAAGCACTTTCACTGAGAGGGGTTGCCAAGCATCCAAAAAATAACGAGTTTCCAAAATACCAGCAAATATTTTTTCACCCAATCTTGATGATGCTTGGTGGTAATGATCGGTACACAAATCCATTTGGCTCACCAAATTTGGTTCTTCTTGGTTGAAGCGTTCGTTTACAGTAGCAATTTTTATTTTTAGGTTTCACTCTGTTCTCTCCTATATAGATAGATGAATTTGTAACTCTAAATCCAACATGGTTTGTAGTAGCTCATTGAAACTTGACAAAATAAAGGAAATCTCTGTTTTCTCTCTATTGTTTGTTTCCTCCTCAAGTAGCTTTAGGCACAGATTGTGGAAAAGCATTTTCATTGAGAGAGGTTGCCAAGCTTCTAAGAAATAATGAGCTTTCAAAATACCAGCAAATAAGTTTTCACCAATCTTGATGATACGTGGTGGTAATGATCAGTACACAAATCCCACTTGGCTCAACAAATTGTCTTCTTCTAGGTTGAAGTGTTGGTTTACAGGAGCAGTTTTTATTTTTAGGTTTCCCTCTGTTCTCTCCTATATAGATAGCTGAATTTGGAACTTAAAATCCAGCATGGATTGTAGTAGCGCTTGAAACTTGACAAAAAATAGTAGTTCTCAATTTGTCTCTATGATTTGTTTCCTCTTCAAGTAGCCCTAGGCACAGACTGTGGAAAAGCACTTGCATTGAAAGGG
Source organism: Callospermophilus lateralis (assembly GCF_048772815.1). Lineage (NCBI taxonomy): Eukaryota > Metazoa > Chordata > Mammalia > Rodentia > Sciuridae > Callospermophilus > Callospermophilus lateralis. The sequence goes on from NW_027514872.1 coordinate 42,489, forward strand.
GTTGCCAAGCTTCTAAGAAATAAAGAGTTTCCGAAACACCAGCAAATATTTTTTCACCCAATCTTGATGATACTTAGTGGTAATGATCAGTACACAAATCCCACTTGGCTCACCAAATTTTGTTCTTCTAGGTTGAAGCGTTCGTTAAGAGTAGCAGTTTTTATTTTCACGGTTCCACTCTATTCTCTCCCATATAGATAGATGAATTTGGAACTCTAAATCCAACATGGTTTGTAGTAGCTCTTTGAAACTCCATAAAATAATGGAGTTCTCAGTTTTGTCTCTATGGTTTGTTTCCTCTTCAAGTAGCCCTAGGCACAGACTCTGGCAAAGTACTTTCATTGAGAGGGGTTGCCAAGCTTCTAAGAAATAACGAGTTTTCGAAATACCAGCAAATATTTTTTTACACAATCTTGATGATACTTGGTGGTAATGATCAGTCCACAAATCCCACTAGGCTCACCAAATTTTGTTCTAGGTTTAAGCGTTCGTCTACAGTAGCAGTTTTTTATTTAGGTTTCACTCTGTTCCCTCTTATATAGATAGATGAATTTGAAACTCTAAATCCAGCATGGTTTCTAGTAGTGCTTTGAAACTTGTCAAAATAAAGTAGTTCTCAGTATAGTCTCTATGGTTTGTTTCCTCTTCAAGTAGCCCTAAGCAGAGACTGTGGAAAAGCACTTTAATTGAAAGAAGTTGCCAAGCTTCCAAGAAATTACGAGTTTCCAAAATACCAGCAAATACTTTTTCACCCAATCTTGATGATATGTGGTTTTAATAACAAGTACACAAATCCCACTTGGCTCACCAAATTTAGTTCTTCTAGGTTTAAGTGTTCGTCTACAGTAGCAGTTTTTATTTTTAGGTTTCACTTTGTTCTTTCCTATATAGGTAGATGAATTTGGAACTCGTAATCCAACATGGTTTGAAGTAGCTCTTTGAAACTCCATAAAATAATGGAGTTCTCAGTTTTGTCTCTATGGTTTGTTTACTCTTCAAGTAGCCCTAGGCACAGACTGTGGAAAAGCAATTTCATAGAAAGGGGTTGAAAAGCTTCCATAAAATTACGAGTTTCCGAAATACAAGCAAATATATTTTCACCCAATCTGGATGATACGTGGTGTTAATGACAGGTACACAAATCCCACTTGCCTCGCCAAATTTTGTTCTTCTAGGTTGAAGTGTTCCTTTACAGTGGCTGTTTTATTTTTAGGTTTCACTCTGTTCTCTTTTATATAGATAGATGAATTTGGAACTCTAAATCCAACATGGTTTGTAGTAGCTCTTTGAAACTTGACAAAATAAAGGAGTTGTCAGTTTTTTTCTCTATGGTTTGTTTCTTCTTCAAGTAGCAGTAGGCACAGACTGTGGAAAAGCAATTTCATTGAGAGGGGTTGCCAAGCATCTAAGAAATAACGAGTTTCTGAAATACCAGCAAATATTTTTTCACCCAATCTTGATGATACTTGGTGGTAATGATCAGTACACAAATCACACTTGGCTCACCAGATTTTGTTCTTCTAGGTTGAAGCGTTCGTCTACAGTAGCAGTTATTATATTTAGGTTTCACTCTTTGCTCTTCTATACAGATACATGAATTTGGAACACTAAATCCAACATGGTTCGTAGTAGCTCTTTGAAACTTGACAAAATAAAGGAGTTCTCAGTTTTGTCTCTATGGTTTGTTTACTCTTCAAGTAGCCCTAGGCACAGACTGTGAAAAATCAATTTCATTGAAAGGGGTTGAAAAGCTTAGATGAAATTACGAGTTTCCGAAATACAAGCAAATATATTTTCACCCAATCTGGATGATACGTGGTGTTAATGACAGGTACACAAATCCCACTTTCCTCACCAAATTTTGTTCTTCTAGGTTGAATCGTTCGTCTACAGTAGCAGTTTTTATATTTAAGTTTCACCCTTTTCTCTCCTATATAGATAGATGAATTTGGAACTCTTAATCCAACATGGTTTGAAGTAGCTCTTTGAAACTCCATAAAATAATGGAGTTCTCAGTTTTGTCTCTATGGTTTGTTTACTCTTCAAGTAGCCCTAGGCACAGACTGTGGAAAAGCAATTTCATAGAAAGGGGTTGAAATGCTTCCATAAAATTACGAGTTTCCGAAATACAAGCAAATATATTTTCAACTATATGGATGATACGTGGTGTTAATGACAGGTACACAAATCCCACTTGCCTCGCCAAATTTTGTTCTTCTAGGTTGAAGTGTTCGTTTACAGTGGCTGTTTTATTTTTAGGTTTCACTCTGTTTTCTTTTATATAGATAGATGAATTTGGAACTCTAAATCCAACATGGTTTGTAGTAGCTCTTTGAAACTTGACAAAATAAAGGAGTTGTCAGTTTTTTTCTCTATGGTTTGTTTCTTCTTCAAGTAGCAGTAGGCACAGACTGTGGAAAAGCAATTTCATTGAGAGGGGTTGCCAAGCTTCTAAGAAATAACGAGTTTCTGAAATACCAGCAAATATTTTTTCACCCAATCTTGATGATACTGGGTGGTAATGACAAGTACACAAATCCCACTTGGCTCACCAAATGTTGTTCTTCTCGGTTGAAGCATTCGTTTACAGTAGCAGTTTTTATTTTTCGGTTTCACTTTGTTCTCTCCTATATAGATAGATGAATTTGGAAATCTAAATCCAACATGGTTTGTAGTAGCTCCTTGAAACTTGACAAAATAAAGGAGTTCTCACTTTTGTCTCAATGGTTTGTTTCCTCTTCAAGTAGCCCTAGGCACAGACTGTGGAAAAGCACTTTCATTGAGAGGGTTTGCAAGCTTCTAAGAAATAATGAGTTTCCGAATTACCAGGAAATATTTTTTCACCCAATCTTTATGATGCTTGGTTTTAATAATCAGTACACCAATCCCACTTGGCTCACCAAATTTTGTTTTTCTAGGTTGAAGCGTTCGTCTACAGTAGCAGTTTTTATATTTAGGTTTCACTCTGTTCTCTTCTATATAGATACATGAATTTGGAACTCTAAATCCAACATGGTTTGTAGTAGATCGTTGAAACTTTACAAAATAAAGGAGTTCTCAGTATTGTCTCTATGGTTTGTTTCCTCTTCAAGGAGCCCTAGGCACAGATGTGGAAAAGAATTTTCAATGAAAACGGTTGCCAAGCTTCCAAGAAATAACCAGTTTCCGAAATACCAGCAAATATTTTCTCACCCAATCTTGATGATACCTGGTGGTAATGATCGGTACACAAATCCCACTTGACTCAACAAATTTTGTTCTTCTAGTTTGAAGCGTTCATTTACAGGAGCAGTTTATATTTTTAGGTTTCCCTCTGTTCTCTCCTATATAGATAGATGAATTTGGAACTCTAAATCCAACATGGTTTGTAGTAGATCTTTGAAACTTGACAAAATAAAGGAGGTCTCCGTTTTGTCTCTATGATTTGTTTCCTCTTCAAGTAGCACTAAGCAGAGACTGTGGAAAAGCACTTTCACTAAAAAGGGTTGCCAAGCTTTAAAGAAATTACGAGTTACTGAAATACCAGCAAATATTTTTTCACCCAATCTTGATGATACTTGGTGGTAATGACAAGTACACAAATCCCACTTGGCTCACCAAATTTTGTTCTTCTAGGTTGAAGCGTTCGTTTACAGTAGAAATTTTTATTTTCAGGTTTCACTCTGTTCTCTCTTATATAGATAGATGAATTTGGAACTCTAAATCCAACATGGTTTGTAGTAGCTCTTTGAAACTTTACAAAAAAAAGTAGTTCTCAGTTTAGTCTCTATGATTTGATTCCTCTTCAAGTAGCACTAAGCAGAGACAGTGGAAAAGCACTTTCATTGAAAGGGGTTGCCAAGCTTCCAAGAAATTACGAGTTTCCGAAATAACAGCAAATATTTTTTCACCCAATCTTGATGACACTTGGTGGAAATGATCAGTACACCAATCCCACTTGGCTCACCAAATTTTGATCTTCTCGGTTGAAGCATTCGTCTACAATAGCAGTTTTTATTTTTAGGTTTCCCTCTGTTCTGTCCTATATAGATAGATGAATTTGGAACTCTAAATCCAACATGGTTTGTAGTAGCTCTTAGAAACTTGACAAAATAAAGCAGTTCTCAGTTTTTTCTCTATGGTTTGTTTAATCTTCATGTAGCCCTAAGCAGATACTGTGGAAAAGCACTTTCATTGAAAGGAGTTGCCAAGCTTCCAAGAAATTACGATTTTCAGAAATACCAGCAAATACTTTTTCATCCAATCTTGATGATACTTGGTGATAATGACAAGTACACAAATCCCACTTGGCTCCCAAATTTTGATCTTCTAGGTTGAAGCCTTCGTTTTCAGTAGCAGATTTTATTTTTAGGTTTCACTTTGTTCTCTCCTATATAGATAGATGAATTTGGAACTCTAAATCCAATATGGTTTTTAGTAGCTCTTTGAAACTTGACAAAATAAAGGCGTTCTCAGTTTTGTCTCTATGGTTTGTTTACTCTTCAAGTAGCCCTAGGCACAGACTGTGGAAAAGCACTTTCATTGAGAGGGGTTGCAATCTTCTAAGAAATAACGAGTTTCCGAAATACCAGCAAATATTTTTTCTCCCAATCTTGATGATACTTGTTGGTAATGACAAGTACACAAATCCCACCTGGCTCACCAAATTTTGTTCTTCTAGGTTGAAGCGTTCGTTTACGGTAGCAGTTTATATTTTTAGGTTTCACTCTGTTCTCTCCTATATAGATAGATGAATTTGGAACTCTAAATCCAATATGGTTTGTAGTAGCTCTTTGAAACTTGACAAAATAAAAAATTTCTCAGTTTTGTCTCTAGGTTTGATTCCTCTTCAAGTAGCCCGAGGCACAGACTGTGGAAAAGCAAGTCCATTTAGAGGGTTTCTCATGCTTCTAAGAAATAACGAGTTTCCGAAATACCAGCAAATATTTTTTCACCCAATCTTGATGATACTTGGTGGTTGACAAGTACACAAATCCCACTTGGCTCACCAAATTTTGTTCTTCTAGTTTTAAGCGTTAGTCTACAGTAGCAGTTTTTATATTTAGGTTTCACTCTGTACTCTCCTATATAGATAGATGAATTTAGAACTCTAAATCCAACATGGTTTGTAGTAGCTCTTTGAAATTTGACAAAATAAAGGAAATCTCAGTTTTCTCTCTATTGTTTGTTTCCTCTTCAAGTAGCTTTAGGCACAGATTGTGGAAAAGCATTTTCATTGAGAGAGGTTGCCAAGCTTCTAAGAAATAATGAGCTTTCAAAATACCAGCAAATAAGTTTTCACAAATCTTGATGATACGTGGTGGTAATGATCAGTACACAAATCCCACTTGGCTCAACAAATTGTCTTCTTCTAGGTTGAAGTGTTGGTTTACAGTAGCAGTTTATATTTTTAGGTTTCCCTCTGTTCTCTCCTATATAGATAGCTGAATTTGGAACTTAAAATCCAGCATGGATTGTAGTAGCGCTTGAAACTTGACAAAAAATAGTAGTTCTCAATTTGTCTCTATGATTTGTTTCCTCTTCAAGTAGCCCTAGGCACAGACTGTGGAATAGCACTTTCATTGAGAGGGGTTGCCAAGCTTCTAAGAAATAAAGAGTTTCTGAAATACCAGCAAATATTTTTTCACCCAATCTTGATGATACTTAGTGGTAATGATCAGTACACAAATCCCACTTGGCTCACCAAATTTTGTTCTTCTAGGTTGAAGCGTTCGTTTAGAGTAGCAGTTTTTATTTTTACGGTTCCACTCTATTCTCTCCCATATAGATAGATGAATTTGGAACTCTAAATCCAACATGGTTTGTAGTAGCTCATTGAAACTCCATAAAATAATGGAGTTCTCAGTTTTGTCTCTATGGTTTGTTTCCTCTTCAAGTAGCCCAAGGCACAGACTGTGTAAAAGCACTTTCATTGAGAGGGTTTCCCAAGCTTCTAAGAAATAACGAGTTTCCGAAATACCAGCAAATATTTTTTCACCCTATCTTGATGATACTTGCTGGTAATGATCAGTACACAAATCCACTTGGCTCACCCAATTTTGTTCCTCTAGTTTGAAGCGTTCGTTTACAGTAGCAGTTTTTATTTTTGGTTTCACTCTGTTCTCTCCTATATAGGTAGATGAATTTGGAACTCTAAATCCAACTTGGTTTGTAGTAGCTCTTTGAAACTTGACAAAATAAAGGAGTTCTCAGTTTTGTCTCTATGGTTTGTTTCCTCTTCAAGTAGCCCTAGGCACAGACTCTGGCAAAGTACTTTCATTGAGAGGGGTTCCCAAGCTTCTAAGAAATAACGAGTTTTCGAAATACCAGCAAATATTTTTTTACACAATCTTGATGAATCTTGGTGGTAATGATCAGTCCACAAATCACACTAGGCTCACCAAAATTTGTTCTAGGTTTAAGCGTTCGTCTACAGTAGCAGTTTTTTATTTAGGTTTCCCTCTGTTCCCTCTTATATAGATAGATGAATTTGAAACTCTAAATCCAGCATGGTTTCTAGTAGTGCTTTGAAACTTGACAAAATAAAGTAGTTCTCAGTATAGTCTCTATGGTTTGTTTCCTCTTCAAATAGCCCTAAGCAGAGACTGTGGAAAAGCACTTTAATTGAAAGAAGTTGCCAAGCTTCCAAGAAATTACGAGTTTCCTAAATACCAGCAAATACTTTTTCACCCAATCTTGATGATATGTGGTTTTAATAACAAGTACACAAATCCCACTTGGCTCACCAAATTTAGTTCTTCTAGGTTTAAGTGTTCGTCTACAGTAGCAGTTTTTATTTTTAGGTTTCACTTTGTTCTTTCCTATATAGGTAGATGAATTTGGAACTCTTAATCCAACATGGTTTGAAGTAGCTCTTTGAAACTCCATAAAATAATGGAGTTCTCAGTTTTGTCTCTATGGTTTGTTTACTCTTCAAGTAGCCCTAGGCACAGACTGTGGAAAAGCAATTTCATAGAAAGGGGTTGAAAAGCTTCCATAAAATTACGAGTTTCCGAAATACAAGCAAATATATTTTCACCCAATCTGGATGATACCTGGTGTTAATGACAGGTACACAAATCCCACTAGCCTCGCCAAATTTTGTTCTTCTAGGTTGAAGTGTTCCTTTACAGTGGCTGTTTTATTTTTAGGTTTCACTCTGTTCTCTTTTATATAGATAGATGAATTTGGAACTCTAAATCCAACATGGTTTGTAGTAGATCTTTGAAACTTGACAAAATAAAGGAGTTGTCAGTTTTTTTCTCTATGGTTTGTTTCTTCTTCAAGTAGCAGTAGGCACAGACTGTGGAAAAGCAATTTCATTGAGAGGGGTTGCCAAGCTTCTAAGAAATAACGAGTTTCTGAAATACCAGCAAATATTTTTTCACCCAATCTTGATGATACTTGGTGGTAATGATCAGTACACAAATCCCACTTGGCTCACCAGATTTTGTTCTTCTAGGTTGAAGCGTTCGTCTACAGTAGCAGTTATTATATTTAGGTTTCACTCTGTGCTCTTCTATACAGATACATGAATTTGGAACACTAAATCCAACATGGTTCGTAGTAGCTCTTTGAAACTTGACAAAATAAAGGAGTTCTCAGTTTTGTCTCTATGGTTTGTTTACTCTTCAAGTAGCCCTAGGCACAGACTGTGGAAAATCAATTTCATTGAAAGGGGTTGAAAAGCTTAGATGAAATTACGAGTTTCCGAAATACAAGCAAATATATTTTCACCCAATCTGGATGATACGTGGTGTTAATGACAGGTACACAAATCCCACTTTCCTCACCAAATTTTGTTCTTCTAGGTTGAAGCGTTCGTCGACAGTAGCAGTTTTTATATTTAAGTTTCACTCTTTTCTCTCCTATATAGATAGATGAATTTGGAACTCTTAATCCAACATGGTTTGAAGTAGCTCTTTGAAACTCCATAAAATAATGGAGTTCTCAGTTTTGTCTCTATGGTTTGTTTACTCTTCAAGTAGCCCTAGTCACAGACTGTGAAAAAGCAATTTCAAAGAAAGGGGTTGAAAAGCTTCCATAAAATTACGAGTTTCCGAAATACAAGCAAATATATTTTCAACTATCTGGATGATACGTGGTGTTAATGACAGGTACACAAATCCCACTTGCATCGCCAAATTTTGTTCTTCTAGGTTGAAGTGTTCGTTTACAGTGGCTGTTTTATTTTTAGGTTTCACTCTGTTCTCTTTTATATAGATAGATGAATTTGGAACTCTAAATCCAACATGGTTTGTAGTAGCTCTTTGAAACTTGACAAAATAAAGGAGTTGTCAGCTTTTTTCTCTATGGTTTGTTTCTTCTTCAAGTAGCAGTAGGCACAGACTGTGGAAAAGCAATTTCATTGAGAGGGGTTGCCAAGCTTCTAAGAAATAACGAGTTTCTGAAATACCAGCAAATATTTTTTCACCCAATCTTGATGATACTGGGTGGTAATGACAAGTACACAAATCCCACTTGGCTCACCAAATGTTGTTCTTCTCGGTTGAAGCATTCGTTTACAGTAGCAGTTTTTATTTTTCGGTTTCACTTTGTTCTCTCCTATATAGATAGATGAATTTGGAAATCTAAATCCAACATGGTTTGTAGTAGCTCCTTGAAATTTGACAAAATAAAGGAGTTCTCACTTTTGTCTCAATGGTTTGTTTCCTCTTCAAGTAGCCCTAGGCACAGACTGTGGAAAAGCACTTTCATTGAGAGGGTTTGCAAGCTTCTAAGAAATAATGAGTTTCCGAATTACCAGGAAATATTTTTTCACCCAATCTTTATGATGCTTGGTTTTAATAATCAGTACACCAATCCCACTTGGCTCACCAAATTTTGTTTTTCTAGGTTGAAGCGTTCGTCTACAGTAGCAGTTTTTATATTTAGGTTTCACTCTGTTCTCTTCTATATAGATACATGAATTTGGAACTCTAAATCCAACATGGTTTGTAGTAGATCGTTGAAACTTTACAAAATAAAGGAGTTCTCAGTATTGTCTCTATGGTTTGTTTCCTCTTCAAGGAGCCCTAGGCACAGATGTGGAAAAGAATTTTCAATGAAAACGGTTGCCAAGCTTCCAAGAAATAACCAGTTTCCGAAATACCAGCAAATATTTTCTCACCCAATCTTGATGATACCTGGTGGTAATGATCGGTACACAAATCCCACTTGACTCAACAAATTTTGTTCTTCTAGTTTGAAGCGTTCATTTACAGTAGCAGTTTATATTTTTAGGTTTCCCTCTGTTCTCTCCTATATAGATAGATGAATTTGGAACTCTAAATCTAACATGGTTTGTAGTAGATCTTTGAAACTTGACAAAATAAAGGAGGTCTCCGTTTTGTCTCTATGATTTGTTTCCTCTTCAAGTAGCACTAAGCAGAGACTGTGGAAAAGCACTTTCACTAAAAAGGGTTGCCAAGCTTTAAAGAAATTACGAGTTACTGAAATACCAGCAAATATTTTTTCACCCAATCTTGATGATACTTGGTGGTAATGACAAGTACACAAATCCCACTTGGCTCACCAAATTTTGTTCTTCTAGGTTGAAGCGTTCGTTTACAGTAGAAGTTTTTATTTTCAGGTTTCACTCTGTTCTCTCTTATATAGATAGATGAATTTGGAACTCTAAATCCAACATGGTTTGTAGTAGCTCTTTGAAACTTTACAAAAAAAAGTAGTTCTCAGTTTAGTCTCTATGATTTGATTCCTCTTCAAGTAGCACTAAGCAGAGACAGTGGAAAAGCACTTCCATTGAAAGGGGTTGCCAGGCTTCCAAGAAATTACGAGTTTCCGAAATAACAGCAAATATTTTTTCACCCAATCTTGATGACACTTGGTGGAAATGATCAGTACACCAATCCCACTTGGCTCACCAAATTTTGATCTTCTCGGTTGAAGCATTCATCTACAATAGCAGTTTTTATTTTTAGGTTTCCCTCTGTTCTGTCCTATATAGATAGATGAATTTGGAACTCTAAATCCAACATGGTTTGTAGTAGCTCTTTGAAACTTGACAAAATAAAGCAGTTCTCAGTTTTGTCTCTATGGTTTGTTTAATCTTCATGTAGCCCTAAGCAGATACTGTGGAAAAGCACTTTCATTGAAAGGAGTTGCCAAGCTTCCAAGAAATTACGATTTTCAGAAATACCAGCAAATACTTTTTCACCCAATCTTGATGATACTTGGTGATAATGACAAGTACACAAATCCCACTTGGCTCCCAAATTTTGATCTTCTAGGTTGAAGCCTTCGTTTTCAGTAGCAGATTTTATTTTTAGGTTTCACTTTGTTCTCTCCTATATAGATAGATGAATTTGGAACTCTAAATCCAATATGGTTTTTAGTAGCTCTTTGAAACTTGACAAAATAAAGGCGTTCTCAGTTTTGTCTCTATGGTTTGTTTACTCTTCAAGTAGCCCTAGGCACAGACTGTGGAAAAGCACTTTCATTGAGAGGGGTTGCAATCTTCTAAGAAATAACGAGTTTCCGAAATACCAGCAAATATTTTTTCTCCCAATCTTGATGATACTTGTTGGTAATGACAAGTACACAAATCCCACCTGGCTCACCAAATTTTGTTCTTCTAGGTTGAAGCGTTCGTTTACGGTAGCAGTTTATATTTTTAGGTTTCACTCTGTTCTCTCCTATATAGATAGATGAATTTGGAACTCTAAATCCAATATGGTTTGTAGTAGCTCTTTGAAACTTGACAAAATAAAAAATTTCTCAGTTGTCTCTAGGTTTGATTCCTCTTCAAGTAGCCCGAGGCACAGACTGTGGAAAAGCAAGTCCATTTAGAGGGTTTCTCAAGCTTCTAAGAAATAACGAGTTTCCGAAATACCAGCAAATATTTTTTCACCCAATCTTGATGATACTTGGTGGTTGACAAGTACACAAATCCCACTTGGCTCACCAAATTTTGTTCTTCTAGTTTTAAGCGTTAGTCTACAGTAGCAGTTTTTATATTTAGGTTTCACTCTGTACTCTCCTATATAGATAGATGAATTTGGAACTCTAAATCCAACATGGTTTGTAGTAGCTCTTTGAAATTTGACAAAATAAAGGAAATCTCAGTTTTCTCTCTATTGTTTGTTTCCTATTCAAGTAGCTTTAGGCACAGATTGTGGAAAAGCATTTTCATTGAGAGAGGTTGCCAAGCTTCTAAGAAATAATGAGCTTTCAGAATACCAGCAAATAAGTTTTCACCAATCTTGATGATACGTGGTGGTAATGATCAGTACACAAATCCCACTTGGCTCAACAAATTGCCTTCTTCTAGGTTGAAGTGTTGGTTTACAGTAGCAGTTTATATTTTTAGGTTTCCCTCTGTTCTCTCCTATATAGATAGCTGAATTTGGAACTTAAAATCCAGCATGGATTGTAGTAGCGCTTGAAACTTGACAAAAAATAGTAGTTCTCAATTTGTCTCTATGATTTGTTTCCTCTTCAAGTAGCCCTAGGCACAGACTGTGGAAAAGCACTTTCATTGAGAGGGGTTGCCAAGCTTCTAAGAAATAAAGAGTTTCTGAAATACCAGCAAATATTTTTTCACCCAATCTTGATGATACTTAGTGGTAATGATCAGTACACAAATCCCACTTGGCTCACCAAATTTTGTTCTTCTAGGTTGAAGCTTTCGTTTACAATAGCAGTTTTTATATTTAGGTTTCCCTCTGTTCTCTCTAATATAGATTGATGAATTTGAAACTCTAAATCCAACATGGTTTGTAGTAGCTCTTTGAAAGTTGACAAAATAATGTAGTTCTCAGTTTTGTCTCTATGGTTTGTTTCCTCTTCAAGTAGCCCTAGGCACAGACTGTGGAAAAGCACTTTCATTGAGAGGGGTTGCCAAGCTTCTAAGAAATAAAAAGTTTCTGAAATACCAGCAAATATTTTTTCACAAAATCTTGATGATACTTAGTGGTAATGATCAGTACACAAATCCCACTTGGCTCACCAAATTTTGTTCGTCTAGGTTGAAGCGTTCGTCTACAGTAGCTGTTTTTATATTTAAGTTTCACTCTGTTCTCTCCTATATAGATAGATGAATTTTGAACACTAAATCCAATATGGCTTGTAGTATCTCTTTGAAACGTCACACAATAAAGTAGTTCTCAGTTTTGTCTCTATGGTTTGTTTCCTCTTCAAGTAGCCCAAGGCACAGACTGTTGAAAACCACTTTCATTAGAGGGGATGCCAAGCTTCTAAGAAATAACCATTTTCCAAAATACCAGCAAATATTTTTCACCCAATCTTTATGATACGTGGTGGTAATGATGAGTAAACAAATCCCACTTGGATCAACAAATTTTGTTCTTGTAGGTTGAAGCGTTCGTTTACAGTAGCAGTTTTTATTTTTTAGGTTTCACTCTGTTCTCTCCTATATAGATAGATGAATTTGGAACTCTAAATCCAACATGGTTTGTAGTAGCTCTTTGAAACTTGACAAAATAAAGGAGTTCTCAGTTTTGTCTCTATGGTTTGTTTCCTCTTCAAGTAGCCCTAGGCACAGACTGTGGAAAAGCACTTTCATTGAGAGGGATTGTCAAGCTTCTAAGAAATAACGAATGTCCGCAATACCAGCAAATATTTGTTCTCTAAATCTTCATGATACTTGGTGGTAATGATCAGTACACAAATCCCACTTGGCTCATCAAATTTTGTTCTTCTAGGTTGAAGTGTTCCTCTACAGTATCAGTTTTTATATTTGGGTTCCCCTCTGTTCTCTCCAATATAGATAGATAAATTTGGAACTCTAAATCCAACATGGTTTGTAGTAGCTCTTTAAAACTTGACAAAATAAAGGAGTTCTCAGTTTTGTCTCTATGGTTTGTTTCCTCTTCAAGTAGCCCTAAGCAGAGACTGTTGAAAAGCACTTTCATTGAAAGGGGTTGCCAAGCTTCCAAGAAATTACGAGATTCCGAAATACCAGCAAAAATTTTTTCACCCAATCTGGATGATACGTTGTGGTAATGATTGGTACTCAAATCCCACTTGGCTCACCAAATTTTGTTCTTCAAATTTTAAGACGTCGTTTACACTAGCATTTTATATTTTTAGGTTTCCCTCTTCTCTCTCCTATATACATAGATGAATTTGGAACTCTTAATCGAACATGGTTTGTAGTAGCTCTTTAAAACTTGACAAAATAAAGGAGTTCTCAGTTTTGTCTCTATGGTTTGTTTCCCCTTCAAGTAGCCCTAAGCATAGACTGTGGAAAAGCACTTTCATTGAGAGGGCTTGCCAAGCTTCTAAGAAATAACGAGTTTCCGAAATACCAGCAAATATTTTTTCACCCTATCTTGATGATACTTGCTGGTAATGATCAGTACACAAATCCACTTGGCTCACCCAATTTTGTTCCTCTAGTTTGAAGCGTTCGTTTACAGTAGCAGTTTTTATTTTTGGTTTCACTCTGTTCTCTCCTATATAGGTAGATGAATTTGGAACTCTAAATCCAACTTGGTTTGTAGTAGCTCTTTGAAACTTGACAAAATAAAGGAGTTCTCAGTTTTGTCTCTATGGTTTGTTTCCTCTTCAAGTAGCCCTAGGCACAGACTCTGGCAAAGTACTTTCATTGAGAGGGGTTCCCAAGCTTCTAAGAAATAACGAGTTTTCGAAATACCAGCAAATATTTTTTTACACAATCTTGATGAATCTTGGTGGTAATGATCAGTCCACAAATCACACTAGGCTCACCAAAATTTGTTCTAGGTTTAAGCGTTCGTCTACAGTAGCAGTTTTTTATTTAGGTTTCCCTCTGTTCCCTCTTATATAGATAGATGAATTTGAAACTCTAAATCCAGCATGGTTTCTAGTAGTGCTTTGAAACTTGACAAAATAAAGTAGTTCTCAGTATAGTCTCTATGGTTTGTTTCCTCTTCAAATAGCCCTAAGCAGAGACTGTGGAAAAGCACTTTAATTGAAAGAAGTTGCCAAGCTTCCAAGAAATTACGAGTTTCCTAAATACCAGCAAATACTTTTTCACCCAATCTTGATGATATGTGGTTTTAATAACAAGTACACAAATCCCACTTGGCTCACCAAATTTAGTTCTTCTAGGTTTAAGTGTTCGTCTACAGTAGCAGTTTTTATTTTTAGGTTTCACTTTGTTCTTTCCTATATAGGTAGATGAATTTGGAACTCTTAATCCAACATGGTTTGAAGTAGCTCTTTGAAACTCCATAAAATAATGGAGTTCTCAGTTTTGTCTCTATGGTTTGTTTACTCTTCAAGTAGCCCTAGGCACAGACTGTGGAAAAGCAATTTCATAGAAAGGGGTTGAAAAGCTTCCATAAAATTACGAGTTTCCGAAATACAAGCAAATATATTTTCACCCAATCTGGATGATACCTGGTGTTAATGACAGGTACACAAATCCCACTAGCCTCGCCAAATTTTGTTCTTCTAGGTTGAAGTGTTCCTTTACAGTGGCTGTTTTATTTTTAGGTTTCACTCTGTTCTCTTTTATATAGATAGATGAATTTGGAACTCTAAATCCAACATGGTTTGTAGTAGATCTTTGAAACTTGACAAAATAAAGGAGTTGTCAGTTTTTTTCTCTATGGTTTGTTTCTTCTTCAAGTAGCAGTAGGCACAGACTGTGGAAAAGCAATTTCATTGAGAGGGGTTGCCAAGCTTCTAAGAAATAACGAGTTTCTGAAATACCAGCAAATATTTTTTCACCCAATCTTGATGATACTTGGTGGTAATGATCAGTACACAAATCCCACTTGGCTCACCAGATTTTGTTCTTCTAGGTTGAAGCGTTCGTCTACAGTAGCAGTTATTATATTTAGGTTTCACTCTGTGCTCTTCTATACAGATACATGAATTTGGAACACTAAATCCAACATGGTTCGTAGTAGCTCTTTGAAACTTGACAAAATAAAAGAGTTCTCAGTTTTGTCTCTATGGTTTGTTTACTCTTCAAGTAGCCCTAGGCACAGACTGTGGAAAATCAATTTCATTGAAAGGGGTTGAAAAGCTTAGATGAAATTACGAGTTTCCGAAATACAAGCAAATATACTTTCACCCAATCTGGATGATACGTGGTGTTAATGACAGGTACACAAATCCCACTTTCCTCACCAAATTTTGTTCTTCTAGGTTGAAGCGTTCGTCGACAGTAGCAGTTTTTATATTTAAGTTTCACTCTTTTCTCTCCTATATAGATAGATGAATTTGGAACTCTTAATCCAACATGGTTTGAAGTAGCTCTTTGAAACTCCATAAAATAATGGAGTTCTCAGTTTTGTCTCTATGGTTTGTTTACTCTTCAAGTAGCCCTAGTCACAGACTGTGAAAAAGCAATTTCAAAGAAAGGGGTTGAAAAGCTTCCATAAAATTACGAGTTTCCGAAATACAAGCAAATATATTTTCAACTATCTGGATGATACGTGGTGTTAATGACAGGTACACAAATCCCACTTGCATCGCCAAATTTTGTTCTTCTAGGTTGAAGTGTTCGTTTACAGTGGCTGTTTTATTTTTAGGTTTCACTCTGTTCTCTTTTATATAGATAGATGAATTTGGAACTCTAAATCCAACATGGTTTGTAGTAGCTCTTTGAAACTTGACAAAATAAAGGAGTTGTCAGCTTTTTTCTCTATGGTTTGTTTCTTCTTCAAGTAGCAGTAGGCACAGACTGTGGAAAAGCAATTTCATTGAGAGGGGTTGCCAAGCTTCTAAGAAATAACGAGTTTCTGAAATACCAGCAAATATTTTTTCACCCAATCTTGATGATACTGGGTGGTAATGACAAGTACACAAATCCCACTTGGCTCACCAAATGTTGTTCTTCTCGGTTGAAGCATTCGTTTACAGTAGCAGTTTTTATTTTTCGGTTTCACTTTGTTCTCTCCTATATAGATAGATGAATTTGGAAATCTAAATCCAACATGGTTTGTAGTAGCTCCTTGAAATTTGACAAAATAAAGGAGTTCTCACTTTTGTCTCAATGGTTTGTTTCCTCTTCAAGTAGCCCTAGGCACAGACTGTGGAAAAGCACTTTCATTGAGAGGGTTTGCAAGCTTCTAAGAAATAATGAGTTTCCGAATTACCAGGAAATATTTTTTCACCCAATCTTTATGATGCTTGGTTTTAATAATCAGTACACCAATCCCACTTGGCTCACCAAATTTTGTTTTTCTAGGTTGAAGCGTTCGTCTACAGTAGCAGTTTTTATATTTAGGTTTCACTCTGTTCTCTTCTATATAGATACATGAATTTGGAACTCTAAATCCAACATGGTTTGTAGTAGATCGTTGAAACTTTACAAAATAAAGGAGTTCTCAGTATTGTCTCTATGGTTTGTTTCCTCTTCAAGGAGCCCTAGGCACAGATGTGGAAAAGAATTTTCAATGAAAACGGTTGCCAAGCTTCCAAGAAATAACCAGTTTCCGAAATACCAGCAAATATTTTCTCACCCAATCTTGATGATACCTGGTGGTAATGATCGGTACACAAATCCCACTTGACTCAACAAATTTTGTTCTTCTAGTTTGAAGCGTTCATTTACAGTAGCAGTTTATATTTTTAGGTTTCCCTCTGTTCTCTCCTATATAGATAGATGAATTTGGAACTCTAAATCTAACATGGTTTGTAGTAGATCTTTGAAACTTGACAAAATAAAGGAGGTCTCCGTTTTGTCTCTATGATTTGTTTCCTCTTCAAGTAGCACTAAGCAGAGACTGTGGAAAAGCACTTTCACTAAAAAGGGTTGCCAAGCTTTAAAGAAATTACGAGTTACTGAAATACCAGCAAATATTTTTTCACCCAATCTTGATGATACTTGGTGGTAATGACAAGTACACAAATCCCACTTGGCTCACCAAATTTTGTTCTTCTAGGTTGAAGCGTTCGTTTACAGTAGAAGTTTTTATTTTCAGGTTTCACTCTGTTCTCTCTTATATAGATAGATGAATTTGGAACTCTAAATCCAACATGGTTTGTAGTAGCTCTTTGAAACTTTACAAAAAAAAGTAGTTCTCAGTTTAGTCTCTATGATTTGATTCCTCTTCAAGTAGCACTAAGCAGAGACAGTGGAAAAGCACTTCCATTGAAAGGGGTTGCCAGGCTTCCAAGAAATTACGAGTTTCCGAAATAACAGCAAATATTTTTTCACCCAATCTTGATGACACTTGGTGGAAATGATCAGTACACCAATCCCACTTGGCTCACCAAATTTTGATCTTCTCGGTTGAAGCATTCATCTACAATAGCAGTTTTTATTTTTAGGTTTCCCTCTGTTCTGTCCTATATAGATAGATGAATTTGGAACTCTAAATCCAACATGGTTTGTAGTAGCTCTTTGAAACTTGACAAAATAAAGCAGTTCTCAGTTTTGTCTCTATGGTTTGTTTAATCTTCATGTAGCCCTAAGCAGATACTGTGGAAAAGCACTTTCATTGAAAGGAGTTGCCAAGCTTCCAAGAAATTACGATTTTCAGAAATACCAGCAAATACTTTTTCACCCAATCTTGATGATACTTGGTGATAATGACAAGTACACAAATCCCACTTGGCTCCCAAATTTTGATCTTCTAGGTTGAAGCCTTCGTTTTCAGTAGCAGATTTTATTTTAGGTTTCACTTTGTTCTCTCCTATATAGATAGATGAATTTGGAACTCTAAATCCAATATGGTTTTTAGTAGCTCTTTGAAACTTGACAAAATAAAGGCGTTCTCAGTTTTGTCTCTATGGTTTGTTTACTCTTCAAGTAGCCCTAGGCACAGACTGTGGAAAAGCACTTTCATTGAGAGGGGTTGCAATCTTCTAAGAAATAACGAGTTTCCGAAATACCAGCAAATATTTTTTCTCCCAATCTTGATGATACTTGTTGGTAATGACAAGTACACAAATCCCACCTGGCTCACCAAATTTTGTTCTTCTAGGTTGAAGCGTTCGTTTACGGTAGCAGTTTATATTTTTAGGTTTCACTCTGTTCTCTCCTATATAGATAGATGAATTTGGAACTCTAAATCCAATATGGTTTGTAGTAGCTCTTTGAAACTTGACAAAATAAAAAATTTCTCAGTTGTCTCTAGGTTTGATTCCTCTTCAAGTAGCCCGAGGCACAGACTGTGGAAAAGCAAGTCCATTTAGAGGGTTTCTCAAGCTTCTAAGAAATAACGAGTTTCCGAAATACCAGCAAATATTTTTTCACCCAATCTTGATGATACTTGGTGGTTGACAAGTACACAAATTCCACTTGGCTCACCAAATTTTGTTCTTCTAGTTTTAAGCGTTAGTCTACAGTAGCAGTTTTTATATTTAGGTTTCACTCTGTACTCTCCTATATAGATAGATGAATTTGGAACTCTAAATCCAACATGGTTTGTAGTAGCTCTTTGAAATTTGACAAAATAAAGGAAATCTCAGTTTTCTCTCTATTGTTTGTTTCCTATTCAAGTAGCTTTAGGCACAGATTGTGGAAAAGCATTTTCATTGAGAGAGGTTGCCAAGCTTCTAAGAAATAATGAGCTTTCAGAATACCAGCAAATAAGTTTTCACCAATCTTGATGATACGTGGTGGTAATGATCAGTACACAAATCCCACTTGGCTCAACAAATTGCCTTCTTCTAGGTTGAAGTGTTGGTTTACAGTAGCAGTTTATATTTTTAGGTTTCCCTCTGTTCTCTCCTATATAGATAGCTGAATTTGGAACTTAAAATCCAGCATGGATTGTAGTAGCGCTTGAAACTTGACAAAAAATAGTAGTTCTCAATTTGTCTCTATGATTTGTTTCCTCTTCAAGTAGCCCTAGGCACAGACTGTGGAAAAGCACTTTCATTGAGAGGGGTTGCCAAGCTTCTAAGAAATAAAGAGTTTCTGAAATACCAGCAAATATTTTTTCACCCAATCTTGATGATACTTAGTGGTAATGATCAGTACACAAATCCCACTTGGCTCACCAAATTTTGTTCTTCTAGGTTGAAGCTTTCGTTTACAATAGCAGTTTTTATATTTAGGTTTCCCTCTGTTCTCTCTAATATAGATTGATGAATTTGAAACTCTAAATCCAACATGGTTTGTAGTAGCTCTTTGAAAGTTGACAAAATAATGTAGTTCTCAGTTTTGTCTCTATGGTTTGTTTCCTCTTCAAGTAGCCCTAGGCACAGACTGTGGAAAAGCACTTTCATTGAGAGGGGTTGCCAAGCTTCTAAGAAATAAAAAGTTTCTGAAATACCAGCAAATATTTTTTCACAAAATCTTGATGATACTTAGTGGTAATGATCAGTACACAAATCCCACTTGGCTCACCAAATTTTGTTCGTCTAGGTTGAAGCGTTCGTCTACAGTAGCTGTTTTTATATTTAAGTTTCACTCTGTTCTCTCCTATATAGATAGATGAATTTTGAACACTAAATCCAATATGGCTTGTAGTATCTCTTTGAAACGTCACACAATAAAGTAGTTCTCAGTTTTGTCTCTATGGTTTGTTTCCTCTTCAAGTAGCCCAAGGCACAGACTGTTGAAAACCACTTTCATTAGAGGGGATGCCAAGCTTCTAAGAAATAACCATTTTCCAAAATACCAGCAAATATTTTTCACCCAATCTTTATGATACGTGGTGGTAATGATGAGTAAACAAATCCCACTTGGATCAACAAATTTTGTTCTTGTAGGTTGAAGCGTTCGTTTACAGTAGCAGTTTTTATTTTTTAGGTTTCACTCTGTTCTCTCCTATATAGATAGATGAATTTGGAACTCTAAATCCAACATGGTTTGTAGTAGCTCTTTGAAACTTGACAAAATAAAGGAGTTCTCAGTTTTGTCTCTATGGTTTGTTTCCTCTTCAAGTAGCCCTAGGCACAGACTGTGGAAAAGCACTTTCATTGAGAGGGATTGTCAAGCTTCTAAGAAATAACGAATGTCCGCAATACCAGCAAATATTTGTTCTCTAAATCTTCATGATACTTGGTGGTAATGATCAGTACACAAATCCCACTTGGCTCATCAAATTTTGTTCTTCTAGGTTGAAGTGTTCCTCTACAGTATCAGTTTTTATATTTGGGTTCCCCTCTGTTCTCTCCAATATAGATAGATAAATTTGGAACTCTAAATCCAACATGGTTTGTAGTAGCTCTTTAAAACTTGACAAAATAAAGGAGTTCTCAGTTTTGTCTCTATGGTTTGTTTCCTCTTCAAGTAGCCCTAAGCAGAGACTGTTGAAAAGCACTTTCATTGAAAGGGGTTGCCAAGCTTCCAAGAAATTACGAGATTCCGAAATACCAGCAAACATTTTTTCACCCAATCTGGATGATACGTTGTGGTAATGATTGGTACTCAAATCCCACTTGGCTCACCAAATTTTGTTCTTCAAATTTTAAGACGTCGTTTACACTAGCATTTTATATTTTTAGGTTTCCCTCTTCTCTCTCCTATATACATAGATGAATTTGGAACTCTTAATCGAACATGGTTTGTAGTAGCTCTTTAAAACTTGACAAAATAAAGGAGTTCTCAGTTTTGTCTCTATGGTTTGTTTCCCCTTCAAGTAGCCCTAAGCATAGACTGTGGAAAAGCACTTTCATTGAGAGGGCTTGCCAAGCTTCTAAGAAATAACGAGTTTCCGGAATACCAGCAAATATTTTTACACACAATCTTGATGATACTTGGTGGTAATGATCAGTACACAAATCCCACTTGGCTCACCAAATTTTGTTCTTCTAGGTTGAAGCGTTCGTCTACAGTAGCAGTTTTTATATTTAGGTTTCCCTCTGTTCTCTCCTATATAGATTGATGAACTTGGAACTCTAAATCCAACATGGTTTGTAGTAGCTCTTTGAAACTTGACAAAATAATGCAGTTCTCAGTTTTGTCTCTATGGTTTGTTTCCTCTTCAAGTAGCCCTAGGCACAGACTGTGGAAAAGCACTTTCATAGAGAGGGGTTGCCAAGCTTCTAAGAAATAACGAGTTTCCGAATTACCATCAATTATTTTTTCACCCAATCTTGATGATACTTGGTTGTAATGATCAGTACACAAATCCCACTTGACTCCCCAAATTTTGTTCTTCTAGGTTGAAGCGTTCGTCTACAGTAGCAGTTTTTATATTTAGGTTTAACTCTGTTCTCTCCTATACACAGAGATGAATTTGGAAGTCTAAAACAACATGGTTTGTAGTAGCTCTTTGAATCTTGACAAAATAAAGGAGTTCTCAGTTTTGTCTCTATGGTTTGTTTCCTCTTCAAGTAGCCCTATGCACACACTGTGGAAAAGCACTTTCATTAAGAGGGGTTGCCAAGCTTCTAAGAAATAACGAGTTTCTGAAATACCAGCAAATATTTTTTCAACCAATCTTGATGATACTTGGTGGTAATGATCAGTACAAAAATCCCACTTGGCTCACCAAATTTTGTTCCTCGAAGTTGAAGCATTCGTCTACAGTAGCAATTTTTATATTTAGGTTTCCCTATGTTCTCTCCTATATAGATAGTTGAATTTGGAACTCTAAATCCAACATGGTTCTTATTAGGTCTTTGAAACTTGACAAAAAAAGAGTTCTCAGTATTTTCTCTAGGATTTGTTTCCTCTTCAAGCAGCCCTAAGCAGAGACTGTGGAAAAGCACTGTCATTGAAAGGGTTGCCAAGCTTCCAAGAAATTACGAGTTTCCGAAACACCAGCAAATATTTTTTAACCCAATCTTGATGATACGTGGTGGTAATTATCGGTACACAAATCCCACTTGGCTCACCAAATATTGTTCTTCTAGGTTGAAGCGTTCATTTACAGTAGCAGTTTTTATTTTTAGGTTACCTTTGTTCTCTCCTATATAGATAGATGAATTTGTAACTCAAAATCCAACATGGTTAGTAGTAGTTGATTGATACTTGACAAAATGAAGTAGTTCTCAGTTTTGTCTCTATGGTTTGTTTCCTCTTCAAGTAGCCTAGGGCAGAGACTGTGGAAAAGCACTTTCAATGAGAGTGGTTGCCAAACTTCTAAGAAATAACGAGTTTCCGAAATACCAGCAAATATTTTTTCACCCAATCTTGATGATACTTGGTGGTAATGATCAGTACACAAATCCCACTTGGCTCACCAAATTTTGTTCTTCTAGGTTGAAGCGTTCGTCTACAGTAGCAGTTTTTATGTTTAGGTTTCACTCTGTTCTCTCCTATGTAGATACATGAATTTGGAACTCTAAATAAAACGTTGTTTGTAGTAGCTCTTTGAAACTTGACAAAATAAAGGAGTTCTCAGAGTTGTCTCTATGGTTTGTTTCTTCTATAAGTAGCCCTAGGCACCGACTGTGGAAAAGCACTCTCATTGAGAAAGGTTTCCAAGCTTCTAAAAAATAACGAGTTTCCACAATACCAGCAAATATTTTTTCACCCAATCTTGATGATACTTTGTGGTAATGACAAGTACACAAATCCCACTTGCCTCACCAGATTTTGTTCTTCTAGATTTAAGCGTTCGTCTACAGTAGCAGTTTTTATATTTAGGTTTCACTCTGTTCTCTCCTATATAGATAGGTGAATTTGGAACTCTAAATCCAACATGGTTTGTAGTAGGTCTTTGGAATTTGACAAAATAAAGTAGTTCTCAGTTTTCTCTCTATGGCTTGTTTCCTCTTCAAGTAGCCCTAAGCAGAGACTGTGGAAAAGCACTTTGATTGAAAGGGGTTGCAAAGCTTCCAAGAAATTACGAGTTTCCGAAATACCAGCAAATATTTTTTCACCCAATCTGAATGCTACGTCGTGGTAATGACAAGGAAATAAATCCCACTTGGCTCACCAAATTTTGTTCTTCTAGGTTGAAGCGTTCGTTTACAGTAGCAGTTTTTATATTTAGGTTTCCCTCTGTTCTCTCCTATATAGATAGATGAAATTGGACCTCTAAATCCAACATGGTTTGTTTTACCTCTTTGAAACTTGACAAAATTAAGGAATTCTCAGTTTTGTCTCTATGATTTGTTTCCTCTTCAAGTAGCCCGAAGCATAGACTGTGGAAAAGCACTTTCATTGAAAGGGGTTGCCAAGATTCCAAGAAATTACGAGTTTCCGAAATACCAGCAAATATTTTTTCACCCAATCTTGATGATACGAGGTGGTAATGATTGGTACACAAATCCCACTTGGCTCACCAAATTTTGTTCTTCTAGGTTGAAGGGTTCGTTTACAGTAGCAGTTTTTATTTTTAGGTTTCCCTCTGTTCTCTCCTATATAGATAGATGAATGTGGAACTCTAAATCCAACATGGTTTGTAGTAGCTCTTTGAAACTTGACAAAATAAGGGAGGTCTCAGTTTTGTCTCAACGGTTTGTTTCCTTTTCATGTAGCCCTAGGCACAGACTGTGGAAAAGCACTTTCATTGACAGGGGTTGCCAAGCTTCTAAGAAATAACGAGTTTCTGAAATACCAGCAAATATTTTTTTACGTAATCTTGATGATACTTGGTGTTATTGACAAGTACAAAAATCCCACTTGGCTCACCAAATTTTGTTCTTCTAGGTTGAATCGTTCGTTTACAGTTGCATTTTTTATTTTTAGGATTCACTCTGTTCTCTCCTATATAGATAGATGAATGTGGAACTCTAAATACAACATGGTTTGTAGTAGCTCTTTGAAACTTGACAAAATAAGGGCGTTCTCAGTTTTGTCTCAATGGTTTGTTTCCTTTTCATGTAGCCCTAGGCAAAGAATGTGGAAAAGCACTTTCATTGACAAGGGTTGCCAAGCCTCCAAGAAATTACGAGTTTCCGAAATACCAGCAAATATTTTTTCACCCAATTGGGATGATACTTGGTGGTAATGATCGGACACAAATCCCACTTGGCTCACCAAATTATGTTCTCTAGGTGGAAGGGTTCGTCTACAGTAGTCTTTTTATATTTAGGTTTCCCTCTGTTCTTTCCTATATAGATAGATGAATTTGGAACTCTAAATCCAACATGGTTTGTAGTCGCTCTTTGAAACTAGACAAAAAAAAAGAAGTTCTCAGTTTTGTCTCTATGGTTTGTTTCCTCTTCAAGTAGCCCTAAGCAGGGACTGTGAAAAAGCACTTTCATTGAAAGGGGTTGCCAAGCTTCCAAGAAATCACGAGTTTCCGAAACACCAGAAAATATTTTTTCACCCAATCTTAATGATACTTGGTGGTAATGATCGGTACACAAATCCCACTTGACTCACCAAATTTTGTTCTTCTAGGTTGAAGCGTTCTTTTACAGTAGCAGTTTATATTTTTAGGTTTCCCTCTGTTCTTTCCTATATAGATAGATGAATTTGGAACTCTAAATCCAACATGGTTTGTAGTAGCTCTTTGAAACTTGACAGACTAAAGGAATTCTCAGTTCTGTCTCCATGATTTGTTTCCTCTTCAAGTAGCCCTAAGCAGAGACTATGGAAAAGCACTTTCATTGAAAGGGGTTGCCAAGCTTCCAAGAAATTACGAGTTTCCGAAATACCAGCAAATATTTTTTCACCCAGTCTTGATGATACGTGGTGGTAATGATCGGTACACTTATCCCACTTGGCTCACCAAATTTTGTTCTTCTAGTTTGAAGCGTTCATTTACAGTAGCAGTTTTTATTTTTAGGTTTCCCTCTGTTCTCTCCTATATAGATAGATGAATTTGGAACTCTTAATCGAACATGGTTTTTAGAAGCTCTTTGAAACTGGACAAAATAAAGGAGTTCTCAATTTTGTCTCAATGGTTTGTTTCCTTTTCATGTAGACCTAGGCAGAGACTGTGGTAAAGCACTTTCATTGAGAGGGGTTGCCAAGCTTCTAAGAAATAACGAGTTTCCCAAATACCAGCAAATATTTTTTCACCCAATTGGGATGATATGTGGTGGTAATGACATGGACACTAATCCAACTTGCCTCAACAAATTTTGTTCTTCTAGGTTGAAGCGTTCGTTTACAATAGCAGTTTTTATATTTAGGTTTCCCTCTGTTCTCTTCTATATAGATAGATGAATTTGGAATTCTAAATCCAACATGGTTTGTAGTAGCTCTTTGAAACTTGACAAAATAAAGGAATTTTCAGTTTTGTCTGTATGGTTATTTCCACTTCAAGTAGCCCTAGGCACAGACTGTGGAAAAGCACATTAATTGAGAGGGGTTGCCAAGCTTCAAAGTAATAACGAGTTTTCGAAATACCAGCAAATATTTTTTCACCCAAACTTGATGATACTTGGTGGTAATGATCAATACACAAATCCCACTTGGCTCACCAAATTTTGTTCTTCTAGGTTGAAGCGTTCGTCTACAGCAGTCGTTTTTATATTTAGGTTTCCCTCTGTTCTCTCCTATATAGATAGATGAATTTGGAACTCTAAATCCAACATGGTTTGTAGTAGCTCTTTGAAACTTGACAAAAAAGTAGTTCTCACTTTTGTCTGTATGTTTTGTTTCCTCTTCAAGTAGCCCTAATCAGAGACTGTGGAAAAGCACTTTCATTGAAATGGGTTGGGAATCTTCCAAGAAATAACGAGTTTCTGAAACACCAGCAAATATTGTTTCACCAAATCTTGATGATACTTGGTGGTAATGATCAGTACCCAATCCCACTTGGCTCCCCAAATTTTGTTCTTATAGTTTGAAGCGTTCGTTTACAGTAGTCGTTTTATATTTAGGTTTCCCTCTGTTCTCTCCTATATAGATAGATGAATTTGGAACTCTAAATCCAACATGGTTTGTAGTAGCTCTTTGAATCTTTACAAAAAAAGTAGTTCTCTGTTTTGTCTCTATGGTTTGTTTCCTCTTCAAGTAGCCCTAATCAGAGACTGTGGAAAAGCACTTTCATTGAAAGGGGTTGCCAAGCTTCCAAGAAATAACGAGTTTCTGAAACACCACCAAATATTTTTTCACCCAATCTTGATGATACTTGGTGGTAATGATCTGTAAACAAATCCTAATTTACTCACCAAATTTTGTTCTTCTAGGTTGAAGCTTTCTTTTACAGCAGCAGTTTATATTTTTAGGGTTCCCTCTGTTCTCTCCTATATAGATAGATGAATTTGGAACTCTAAATCCAACATAGTTTCTAGTAGCTCTTTGAAACTTGACAAAATTAAGGAATTCTCAGTTTCATCTCTGTGATTTGTTTCCTCTTCAAGTAGCCCCAAGCAGATGCTGTGGAAAAGCACTTTCATTGAAAGGGGTTGCCAGGCTTCCAAGAAATTACGAGTTTCCGAAAAACCTGCGAATATTTTTCACCCAATCTTGATGATACGTGGAGGTAATGATCGGTACACAAATCCCACTTGGCTCATTAATTTTGTTCTTCTAGGTTGAAGCGTTCGTTTACAGTAGCAGTTTTTATTTTTAGGTTTCCTTCTGTTCTCTCCTATATAGATAGATGAATTTGGAACTCTAAATCCAACATGGTTTGTAGTAGCTCTTTGAAACTTGACAAAATAAAGGAGTTCTCACTTTTGTCTCTGGTTTGTTTCCTATTCAAGTACCCCTAAGCATAGACTGTGGAAAAGCACTTTCATTGAAAGGGGTTGCCAAACTTTTAAGAAAATACGAGGTTCCGAAATACCAGAAAATATTTTTACACCGAATCTGGATGATACGTGGTGGTAATGACAAGTACAAAAATCCCACTTCGTTCTCGAAATTTTGTTCTTCTAGGTTGAAGCGTTCATTTACAGTAGCAGTTTTTATTTTTAGGGTTCACTCTGTTCTCTCCTATATAGATAGATGAATTTAGAACTCTAAATCCAACATGGTATCTAGTAGCTCTTTGAAACTTGACCAAATAAAGGAATTCTCAGTTTTGTCTCTATGATTTGTTTCCTCTTCAATTAGCCGTAAGCAGATACTGTGGAAAAGCACTTTCATTGAAAGGGGTTGCCAAGCTTCCAAGAAATTACGAGTTTCCGAAATACCGGCAAATATTTTCTCACCCAATCTTGGGTATACGTGGTGGTAATGATCGGTACACAAATCCCACTTGGCTCACCAAATTTTGCTCTTCTAGGTTGAAGCGTTCGTTTACAGTAGCAGTTTTTATTTTTAGGTTTCCCTTTGTCCTCTCCTATATAGATAGATTAATTTGGAACTCTAAATCCAACATGGTTTGTAGTAGCTCTTTGAAACTTGAAAAAATAAAGGAGTTCTCACTTTTGTCTCTGGTTTGTTTCCTATTCACGTTGGCCTAGGCACAGAATGTGGAAAAACACTTTCATTGAGAGGGGTTGCCAAGCTTCTAAGAAATAACGAGTTTCCGAAATACCAGCAAATATTTTTTCACCCAATCTTGATGATTCTTGGTGGTAATGACAAGTACACAAATCCCACTTGGCTCACCAGATTTTGTTCTTCTAGGTTTAAGCCTTCGTCTACAGTAGCAGTTTTTATATTTAGGTTTCACTTTGTTCTCTCCTATATAGATAGGTGAATTTGGAATTCTAAATCCAACATGGTTTGTAGTAGTTCTTTGGAATTTGACAAAATAAAGTAGTTCTCAGTTTTCTCTCTATGGCTTGTTTCCTCTTCAAGTAGCCCTAAGCAGAGACTGTGGAAAAGCACTTTGATTGAAAGGGGTTGCCAAGACTAAAAGAAATTACGAGTTTCCGAAATACCACCAAATATTTTTTCACCCAATCTGAATGATACGTGGTGGTAATGACAAGGACATAAATCCCACTAGGCTCACCAAATTTTGTTCTTCTAGGTTGAAGCGTTCGTTTACAGTAGCAGTTTTTATATTTAGGTTTCCCACTGTTCTCACCTGTATAGATAGATGAATTTGGACCTCTAAATCCAACATGGTTTGTATTACCTCTTTGAAACTTGACAAAATTAAGGTATTCTCAGTTTTTTCTCTATGATTTGTTTCCTCTTCAAGTAGCCCTAAGCAGAGACTGTGGAAAAGCACTTTCATTGAAAGGGGTTGCCAAGATTCCAAGAAATTACCAGTTTCCGAAATACCAGCAAATATTTTTTCACCCAATCTTGATGATACGAGGTGGTAATGATCGGTACACAAATCCCACTTGGCTCACCAAATTTTGCTCTTCTAGGTTGAAGCGTTCGTTTACAGTAGCAGTTTTTATTTTTAGGTTTCCCTTTGTCCTCTCCTATATAGATATATTAATTTGGAAATCTAAATCCAACATGGTTTGTAGTAGCTCTTTGAAACTTGACAAAATAAAGGAGTTCTCACTTTTGTCTCTGGTTTGTTTCCTATTCAAGTAGGCCTAGGCACAGAATGTGGAAAAGCACTTTCATTGAGAGGGGTTGCCAAGCTTCTAAGAAATAACGAGTTTCCAAAATACCAGGAAATATTTTTTCACAGAATTGGGATGATACTTGTTGGTAATGATCGGACACAAATCCCACTTGGCTCACCAAATTTTGTTCTTCTAGGTTGAAGCGTTCGTTTACAGTTGCAGTTTTTATTTTTAGGTTTCACTCTGTTCTCTCCTATATAGATAGATGAATTTTGAACTCTAAATCCAACATGGTTTGTAGTAGCTCTTTGAAACTTGACAAAATAATGGAGTTCTCAGTTTTGTCTCTATGGTTTGTTTCCTCTTCAAGTAGCCCTAGGCACAGACTGTGGAAAAGCACTTTCATTGAGAGGGTTTGCCAAGCTTCCAAGAAATTACGAGTTTCCGAAATGTCAGCAAATATTTTTTCAAACAATCTGGATGATACGTGGTGGTAATGACAAATACACAAGTCCCACTTGGCTCACCCAATTTTGTTCTTCTATGTTTAAGCGTTCGTTTACAGTAGCAGTTTTTATATTTAAGTTTCACTCTGATCTCTTTTATAGATAGATGAATTTCGAACTCTAAATCCAACATGGTTTGTAGTACCTCTTTGAAACTTGACAAAATAAAGGAATTCTCAGTTTTGTCACTATTATTTGTTTCCTCTTCAATTAGCCCTATGCAGAGACTGTGGAAAAGCACTTTCATTGAAAGGAGTTGCCAAGCTTCCAAAACATTACGAGTTTCCGAAATACCAGCAAATATTTTTTCACCCAATCTGGATGATACGTGGTGGTAATGACAAGTACACAAATCCCACTTGACTCACCAAATTTTGTTCTTCTAGGTTGAAGCGTTCATCTACAGTAGCAGTTTTTATTTTTAGGTTTCACTCTGTTCTCTCCTATATAGATAGATGAATTTTGAACTCTAAATCCAACATGGTTTGTAGTAGCTCTTTGAAACTTGACAAAATAAAAGTTCTCAGTTTTATGTGTATGGTTTGTTTCCTCCTCACGTAGCCCTAGGCACAGACTATGGAAAAGCTCTTTCATTGTGAGGTTTTGCTGAGCTTCTAAGAATTAACGAGTTTCCGAAATACCAGCAAATATTTTTTCACCCAATCTTGATGATACTTGGTGAAAATGATCAGAAGAAAAAATCCCACATGGCTCACCAACTTTTGTTCTTCTAGGTTGAAGCGTTCGTTTACAGTAGCAGTTTATATTTTTAGGTTTCACTCTGTTCTCTTTTATAACGATAGATGAATTTGGAACTCTAAATCCAACATGGTTTGTAGCAGCTCTTTGAAACTTGACAAAATAAAGGAGTTCTCAGTTTTGTCTCTATGGTTTTTTTCCTCTTCAAGTAGCCCTAAGTAGAGACTGTGGAAAAGCACTTTCATTGATAGGGGTTGCCAAGCATCCAAGAAATTACGAGTTTCCGAAATACCAGCAAATATTTTTTCACCCAATCTGGATGATACATGGAGGTAATGACAAGTACATAAATCCCATTTGACTCACTAAATTTTGTTCTTCTAGGTTGAAGCGTTCTTTTACAGTAGCAGTTTATATTTTTAGGGTTCACTCTGTTCTCTCCTATATAGATAGATGAATTTGGAACTCTAAATCCAACACGGTTTTTAGTAGCTCCTTGAAACTTGACAAAAGAAAGGAGTTCTCAGTTTTGTCTCTATCGTTTGATTCCTCTTCAAGTAGCCCTAGGTACATACTGTGGAAAAGCACTCTCATTGAGTGGGGTTGCCCAGCTTCTAAGAAATAACGAGTTTCCGAAATACCAGCAAGTATTTTTTCTCCCAATCTTAATGACACTTGGTGGTAATGATCACTACACAAATCCTACTTGGCTCACCAAATTTTGTTCTTCTAGGTTGAGGCGTTCGTCTACAGTAGCAGTGAATAATCTTTAGGTTTCACTCTGTTCTCTCCTATATAGATGGATGAATTTGGAACTCTAAATCCAACATGGTTTGTAGTAGCTCTTTGAAACTTGACAAAATAAAGGCATTCTCAGTTTTGTCTCTATGGTTTGTTTCCTCTTCATGTAACCCTAGGCACAAACTGTGGAAAAGCACATTCATTGAAAGGGGTTGCCAACTTCTAAGAAATAACGTGTTTCCGAAATACCAGCAAACATTTTTTCACCCAGTCTTGATGATACTTGGTGGTAATGATCGGTACACAAATCCCACTTGACTCACCAAATTTTGTTTTTCTAGGTTGAAGCGTTAGTTTACAGTAGCAGTTTATAATTTTAGGTATCCCTCTGTTCTCTCCTATATAGATAGATGAATTTGGAACTCTAAATCCAACATGGTTTGTAGTAGCTCTTTGAAACTTGACAAAATAAAGGAGTTCTCATTTTTTTCTCTATGATTTGTTTCCCCTTCAAGTAGCTCTAAGCAGAGACTGTAAAAAAGCACTTTCATTGAAAGGTGTTGCCAAGCTTCCAAGAAATTTCGAGTTTCCGAAATACCAGCAAATATTTTTTCACCCAATCTTGATGATATTTGGTGGTAATGACAAGTACACAAATCCCACTGGACTCACCAAATTTTGTTCTTCTAGGTTGAAGCGTTCGTTTACAGTAGGTGTTTTTATTTTTAGGTTTCATTCTGTTCTCTCCTATATAGATAGATGAATTTGGAACTCGAAATCCAACATGGTTTGTAGTAGCTTTTTGAAACTTGACAAAATAAAGGAGTTCTCAGTTTTGTCTCTATGGTTTGTTTCCTCTTTAAGTAGCCCTAGGCACAGACTGTGGAAAAGCCCTTTCATTGAGAGTTGTTGCCAATCTTCTAAGAAATAACGATTTTCCAAAATACCAGCAAATATTTTTTCACCCAATCTTGATGATACTGGTGGTAATGATCAGTACACAAATCCCACTTGACTCACCAAATTAGGTTCTTCTAGGTTGAAGCGTTCGTTTTCAGTTGCTGTTTATATTTTTAGGTGTCCCTCTGTTCTCTCCTATATAGATAGATGAATTTGGAACTCTAAATCCAACATGGTTTGTAGTAGCTCTTTGACACTTGGCAAAATAAAGGAGTTCTCAGTTTTGTCTCTATGATTTGTTTCCTTCTCAAGTATCCCTAAGCATAGACTGTGGAAAAGCACTTTCATTGAAAGGGGTTGCCAAGCTTCCAAGAAATTACTAGTTTCCGAAATACCAGCAAATATTTTTTCACCCAATCTTGATGATACTTGGTGGTAATGACAAGTACTCAAATCCCACTTGGCTCACCAAATTTTGTTCTTCTAGGTTGAAGCGTTCATTTACATTAGCAGTTTATATTTTTAGGTTTCCCTCTGTTCTCTCCTATATAGATAGATGAATTCGGAACTCTAATCCAACATGGTTTGTAGTAGCTCTTTGAAACTTGACAAAATAAAGGAGTTCTCAGTTTTGTCTCTATGATTTGTTTCCTCTTCAAGTAGCCGAGGCAAATACTGTGGAAAAGCACTTCAATTGAAAGGGGTTGCCAAGCTTCCAAGAAATTACGGGTTTCCGAAATACCAGCAAATATTTTTTTACCCAATCTTGATGATACTTGGTGGTAATGACAAGTACACAAATCCCACTTGGCTAACCACATTTTGCTCATCCAGGTTGAAGCGTTCGTTTACAGTAGCAGTTTTTATTTTTAGGTTTCCCTCTGTTCTCTCCTATATAGATAGATGAATTTGGAACTGTAAATCCCACATGGTTTGTAGTAGCTCTTTGAAACTTGACAAAATAAAAAAGTTCTCAATTTTGTCTCTATGATTTGTTTCCTCTTCAAGTAGCCCTAGGCACAGACTGGGGAAAAGCACATTTATTGAGAGGGGTTGCCAAGCTTCTAGGAAATAACGAGTTTCCGAAATACCAGCAAATATTTTTTAACCCAATCTTGATGATACTTGGTTTTAATGACAAGTACACAAATCCCACTTGGCTCACCAAATTTTGCTCTTCTAGGTTGAAGCGTTCATTTACAGTAGTAGTTTTTATTTTTAAGTTTCCCTCTGTTCTCTCCTATATAGACAGATGAATTTGGAACTCTAAATCCAACATGGTTTGTAGTATCTCTTTGAAACTTGACAAAATAAAAAAGTTCTCAGTTTTGTTTCTATGGTTTGTTTCCTCTTCAAATGGCCCTAGGCACAGACTGGGGAAAAGCTAATTCATTGAGAGGTATTGCCAAGCTTCTAAGAAATAACGAGTTTTCGAAATACCAGCAAATATTTTTTCACCCAATCTTGATGATACTTGGTGGTAATGATCGGTATAAAAATCCCACTTGGCTCACGAAATTTTGTTCTTCTAGGTTGAAGCGTTCGTTTACAGTAGCAGTTTTTATTTTTAGGTTTCACTTTTTTCTCTCCTATATAGATAGATGAATTTGGAACTCTAAATCCAACAAGGTTTGTAGTAGCTCTCTGAAACTTGACAAAAAAATAGTAGTGCTCAGATTTGTCTCTATGATTTGTTTCCTCTTCAAGTAGGCCAGGCAGCGACTGTGGAAAAGCATTTCCATTGAAAGGGGTTCCCAAGCTTCCAAGAAATTACGGGTTTCCGAAATACCAGCAAATATTTTTCACCCAATCTTGATGATACTTGGTGGTAATGATCAGTACAAAAATCCTACTTGGCGCACGAAATTTTGTTCTTCTAGGTTGAAGCGTTCGTTTACAGTAGGTGTTTTTATTTTTAGGTTTCACTCTGTTCTCTCCTATATAGATAGATGAATTTGGAACTCGAAATCCAACATGGTTTGTAGTAGCTTTTTGAAACTTGACAAAATAAAGGAGTTCTCACTTTTGTCTCTATGGTTTGTTTTCTCTTCAAATAGCCCTAGGCACAGACTGGGGAAAAGTACATTCATTGAGAGTGGTTGCGAAGCTTCTAAGAAATAACGAGTTTCTGAAATACCAGCAAATATTTTTTCACGCAATCTTGATGATACGTGGTGGTAATGATCAGTACACAAATCCCACTTGGCTCACCAAATTGTGTTCTTCTAGGTTGAAGCGTTCGTTTACACTAGCAGTTTTTATTTTTAGGTTTCACTCTGTTCTCTCCTATATAGATAGATGAATTTGGAACTCTAAATCCAACATGATTTGTAGTAGCTCTTTGAAACTTGACAAAATAAAGAAGTTCTCAGTTTTGTCTCTATGGTTTGTTTCCTCTTCAAGTAACCCTAGGCACAAACTGTGGAAAAGCACTTTCATTGAAAGGGGTTGCCAACTTCTAAGAAATAACGAGTTTCCGAAATACCAGCAAACATTTTTTCACCCAGTCTTGATGATACTTGGTGGTAATGATCGGTACAGAAATCCCACTTGACTCACCAAATTTTGTTTTTCTAGGTTGAAGCGTTAGTTTACAGTAGCAGTTTATATTTTTAGGTATCCCTCTGTTCTCTACTATATAGATAGATGAATTTGGAACTCTAAATCCAACATGGTTTGTAGTAGCTCTTTGACACTTGGCAAAATAAAGGAGTTCTCAGGTTTGTCTCTATGATTTGTTTCCTTCTCAAGTATCCCTAAGCATAGACTGTGGAAAAGCACTTTCATTTAAAGGGGTTGCCAAGCTTCCAAGAAATTACGAGTTTCCGAAATACCAGCAAATATTTTTTTACCCAATCTTGATGATACTTGGTGGTAATGACAAGTATTCAAATCCCACTTCGCTCACCAAATTTTGTTCTTCTAGGTTGAAGCGTTCGTTTACAGTAGCAGTTTATATTTTTAGGTTTCCCTCTGTTCTCTCCTATATAGATGGATGAATTTGGAACTCTAAATCCAACATGGTTTGTAGTAGCTCTTTGAAACTTGACAAAATAAAGGAGTTCTCACTTTTGTCTCTATGGTTTGTTTTCTCTTCAAATAGCCCTAGGCACAGACTGGGGAAAAGTACATTCATTGAGAGTGGTTGCGAAGCTTCTAAGAAATAACGAGTTTCTGAAATACCAGCAAATATTTTTTCACGCAATCTTGATGATACGTGGTGGTAATGATCAGTACACAAATCCCACATGGCTCACCAAATTGTGTACTTCTAGGTTGAAGCGTTCGTTTACACTAGCAGTTTTTATTTTTAGGTTTCACTCCGTTCTCTCCTATATAGATAGATGAATTTGGAACTCTAAATCCAACATGAATTGTAGTAGCTCTTTGAAACTTGACAAAATAAAGAAGTTCTCAGTTTTGTCTCTATGGTTTGTTTCCTCTTCAAGTAACCCTAGGCACAAACTGTGGAAAAGCACTTTCATTGAAAGGGGTTGCCAACTTCTAAGAAATAACGAGTTTCCGAAATACCAGCAAACATTTTTTCACCCAGTCTTGATGATACTTGGTGGTAATGATCGGTACACAAATCCCACTTGACTCACCAAATTTTGTTTTTCTAGGTTGAAGCGTTAGTTTACAGTAGCAGTTTATATTTTTAGGTATCCCTCTGTTCTCTACTATATAGATAGATGAATTTGGAACTCTAAATCCAACATGGTTTGTAGTAGCTCTTTGACACTTGGCAAAATAAAGGAGTTCTCAGGTTTGTCTCTATGATTTGTTTCCTTCTCAAGTATCCCTAAGCATAGACTGTGGAAAAGCACTTTCATTTAAAGGGGTTGAGAAGCTTCCAAGAAATTACGAGTTTCCGAAATACCAGCAAATATTTTTTCACCCAATCTTGATGATACTTGGTGGTAATGACAAGTATTCAAATCCCACTTCGCTCACCAAATTTTGTTCTTCTAGGTTGAAGCGTTCGTTTACAGTAGCAGTTTATATTTTTAGGTTTCCCTCTGTTCTCTCCTATATAGATGGATGAATTTGGAACTCTAAATCCAACATGGTTTGTAGTAGCTCTTTGAAACTTGACAAAATAAAGGAGTTCTCACTTTTGTCTCTATGGTTTGTTTTCTCTTCAAATAGCCCTAGGCACAGACTGGGGAAAAGTACATTCATTGAGAGTGGTTGCGAAGCTTCTAAGAAATAACGAGTTTCTGAAATACCAGCAAATATTTTTTCACGCAATCTTGATGATACGTGGTGGTAATGATCAGTACACAAATCCCACATGGCTCACCAAATTGTGTACTTCTAGGTTGAAGCGTTCGTTTACACTAGCAGTTTTTATTTTTAGGTTTCACTCCGTTCTCTCCTATATAGATAGATGAATTTGGAACTCTAAATCCAACATGAATTGTAGTAGCTCTTTGAAACTTGACAAAATAAAGAAGTTCTCAGTTTTGTCTCTATGGTTTGTTTCCTCTTCAAGTAACCCTAGGCACAAACTGTGGAAAAGCACTTTCATTGAAAGGGGTTGCCAACTTCTAAGAAATAACGAGTTTCCGAAATACCAGCAAACATTTTTTCACCCAGTCTTGATGATACTTGGTGGTAATGATCGGTACACAAATCCCACTTGACTCACCAAATTTTGTTTTTCTAGGTTGAAGCGTTAGTTTACAGTAGCAGTTTATATTTTTAGGTATCCCTCTGTTCTCTACTATATAGATAGATGAATTTGGAACTCTAAATCCAACATGGTTTGTAGTAGCTCTTTGACACTTGGCAAAATAAAGGAGTTCTCAGGTTTGTCTCTATGATTTGTTTCCTTCTCAAGTATCCCTAAGCATAGACTGTGGAAAAGCACTTTCATTTAAAGGGGTTGCCAAGCTTCCAAGAAATTACGAGTTTCCGAAATACCAGCAAATATTTTTTCACCCAATCTTGATGATACTTGGTGGTAATGACAAGTATTCAAATCCCACTTGGCTCACCAAATTTTGTTCTTCTAGGTTGAAGCGTTCGTTTACAGTAGCAGTTTATATTTTTAGGTTTCCCTCTGTTCTCTCCTATATAGATAGATGAATTTGGAACTCTAACTCCAACATGGTTTGTCGTCGCTCTTTGAAACTTGAAAAAAAAGGTAGTTCTCAGTTTTGTCTCTATGGTTTGTTTTTTCTTCAAGTAACCCCAAAGCAGAGACTGTGGAAAAGCACTTTCATTGAGAGGGGTTGCCAAGCTTCCAATAAATTACGAGTTTCCGAAATACAAGCAAATATTTTTTCACCCAATCTTGATGATACATGGTGGTAATGATCGGAACACAAAACCCACTTGGCTGACCAAATTGTGTCCTTCTAGGTTGAAGCGTTCGTCTACAGTAGCAGTTTTTATATGTAGGTTTCACTCTGTTCTCTTCAATATAGATAGATGAATTTGGAACACTAAATCCAACATGTTTTGTAGTAGCTCTTAAAACATGACAAAATAAATTAGTTCTCAGTTTTGTCTCTATGGTTTGTTGCCTCTTCAAGTAGCCCTAGGCACAGACTCTGGAAAAGCACTTTCATTGAGAGGGGTTGCCAAGCTTCCAATAAATTACGAGTTTCCGAAATACCAGCAAATATTTTTTCACCCAATCTTGATGATACATGGTTGTAATGATCGGAACACAAAACACACTTGGCTGACCAAATTGTGTCCTTCTAGGTTGAAGCGTTCGTCTACAGTAGCAGTTTTTATTTTTAGGTTTCCCTCTGTTCTCTCCTATATAGATAGATGAATTTGGAACTCTAAATCCAACATGGTTTGTAGTCGCTCGTTGAAACTTGACAAAATAAAAGAGTACTCAGTTTTGTCTCTATGGTTTGTTTCCCCTTCAAGTAGCCCTAGGCACAGACTGTGGAAAAGCACTTTCATTGAGAGGGATTGCCAAGCTTCCAAGAAATAACGAGTTTCCGAAATACCAGCAAATATTTTTTCACCCCATGTTGATGATACTTGGTGGTAATGATCGGTACACAAATCCCACTTGACTCACCAAATTTTGTTTTTCTAAGTGGAAGCGTTCTTTTACAGCAGCAGTTTATATTTTTAGGTTTCCCTCTGTTCTCTCCTATATAGATAGATGAATTTTGAACTCTAAATCCAACATGGTTTGTACTTGCTCTTTGAAACTTTAAAAAAAATGGTAGTTCTCCGTTTTGTCTCTATGGTTTGATTTTTCTTCTAGTAGCCCTAAGCAGAGACTGTGGAAAATCACTTTCATTAAAAGGGGTTGCCAATCTTCCAATAAATTACGAGTTTCCGAAATACCAGGAAATATTTTTCACCCAATTTGATGATACGTGGTGGTAATGACAAGGACACAAATCCCACTTGGCACACCAAATTTTTTTCTTCTAGGTTGAAGTATTCGTCTACAGTAGTCGTTTTTATATTTAGGTTTCCCTCTGTTCTCTCCTATATAGATAGATGAATTTGGAACTCTAAATCCAACATGGTTTGTAGTAGCTCTTTATAACTTGACAAAATAAAGTAGTTCTCAGTTTTGTCTCTATGGTTTGTTTCCTCTTCAAGTAGCCCTAGGCACAGACTGTGGAAAAGCACTTTCATTGAGAGGGGTTGCCAAGCTTCTAAGAAATAACGAGTTTCCAAAATACCAGCAAATATTTTTTCACCCAATCTTGATTATACTTGGTGGTAATGATCAGTACACGAATCCCACTTGGCTCACCAAATTTTGTTCTTCTAGGTTGAAGCGTTCCTTTACAGTATCAGTTTTTATTTTAGGTTTCCCTCTGTTCTCTCCAATATAGATAGATGAATTTATAACTCTAAATCCAACATGGTTTGTGGT
Organism: Callospermophilus lateralis; assembly: GCF_048772815.1. Classification (NCBI taxonomy): domain Eukaryota; kingdom Metazoa; phylum Chordata; class Mammalia; order Rodentia; family Sciuridae; genus Callospermophilus; species Callospermophilus lateralis. The sequence continues at coordinate 80,328 of NW_027514872.1, forward strand.
AGCTCTTTGAAACTTGACAAAATAAAAGAGTTCTCAGTTTTGTCTCTATGGTTTGTTTCCCCTTCAAGTAGCCCTAGGCACAGACTGTGGAAAAGCACTTTTATTGAGAGGGATTGCCAAGCTTCCAAGAAATAACGAGTTTCCGAAATACCAGCAAATATTTTTTCACCCCACCTTGATGATACTTGGTGGTAATGATCGGTACACAAATCCCAATTGACTCACCAAATTTTGTTTTTCTATGTGGAAGCGTTCTTTTACAGCAGCAGTTTATATTTTTAGGTTTCCCTCTGTTCTCTCCTATATAGATAGATGAATTTGGAACTCTAAATAAAACATGGTTTGTAGTACCTCTTTAAAACTTTACAAAATAAAGAAGTTCTCAGTTTTGTCTCTATGGTTCGTTTGCTCTTCAAGTAGCCCTAAGCAGAGACTGTGGAAAAGCACTTTCATTGAAAAGGGTTGCCAATTTCCTAGAAATTACGAGTTTCCGAAATACCAGCAAATATTTTTTGACCCAATCTTGATGATACGTGGTGCTGATGACAAGTACACAAATCCCACTTGGCTCACCAAATGTCGTTCTTCTAGGTTGAAGCGTTCATCTACAGTATTCGTTTTTATATTTATTTTTCCATCTGTTCTCTCCTATAGAGATAGATGAATTTGGAACTCTAAATCCAACATGGTTTGTAGTAGCTCTTTGAAACTTGACAAAATAAAGTAGTTCTCAGTTTTGTCTCTATGGTTTGTTTCCTCTTCAAGTAGCCCGAGGCACAGACTGTTTAAAAGCACTTTCATTGAGAGGGGTTGCCAAGCTTCTAAGAAATAACGAGTTCCCGAAATACCAGCAAATATTTTTTCACCCAATCTTGATTATACTTGGTGGTAATGATCAGTACACGAATCCCACTTGGCTCACCAAATTTTGTTCTTCTAGGTTGAAGCGTTCCTTTACAGTAGCAGTTTTTATTTTTAGGTTTCCCTCTGTTCTCTTCTATATAGATAGATGAATTTGGAACTCTAAATCCAACATAGTTTGTGGTAGCTCTTTGAAACTTGACAAAATAAAAGAGTTCTCAGTTTTGTCTCTATGGTTTGTTTCCCCTTCAAGTAGCACTAGGCACAGACTGTGGAAAAGCACTTTCATTGAGACGGATTGCCAAGCTTCCAAGAAATAACGAGTTTCCGAAATACCAGCAAATATTTTTTCACCCCATCTTGATGATACTTGGTGGTAATGATCGGTACACAAATCCCACTTGACTCACCAAATTTTGTTTTTCTAGGTGGAAGCGTTCTTTTACAGCAGCAGTTTATATTTTTAGGTTTCCCTCTGTTCTCTCCTATATAGATAGATGAATTTGGAACTCTAAATCCAACATGGTTTGTAGTAGCTCTTTAAAACTTTACAAAATAAAGAAGTTCTCAGTTTTGTCTCTATGGTTCGTTTCCTCTTCAAGTAGCCCTAAGCAGAGACTGTGGAAAAGCACTTTCATTGAAAAGGGTTGCCAATTTCCAAGAAATTACGAGTTTCCGAAATACCAGCAAATATTTTTTGACCCAATCTTGATGATACGTGGTGCTGATGACAAGTACACAAATCCCACTTAGCTCACCAAATGTCGTTCTTCTAGGTTGAAGCGTTCATCTACAGTATTCGTTTTTATATTTAGGTTTCCCTCTGTTCTCTCCTATATAGATAGATGAATTTGGAACTCTAAATCCAACATGGTTTGTAGTAGCTCTTTAAAACTTTACAAAATAAAGAAGTTCTCAGTTTTGTCTCTATGGTTCGTTTCCTCTTCAAGTAGCCCTAGGCAGAGACTGTGGAAAAGCACTTTCATTGAAAAGGGTTGCCAATTTCCAAGAAATTACGAGTTTCCGAAATACCAGCAAATATTTTTTGACCCAATCTTGATGTTACGTGGTGCTGATGACAAGTACACAAATCCCACTTGGCTCACCAAATGTCGTTCTTCTAGGTTGAAGCGTTCATCTACAGTATTCGTTTTTATATTTAGGTTTCCCTCTGTTCTCTCCTATATAGATAGATGAATTTGGAACTCTAAATCCAACATGGTTTGTAGTCGCTCTTTGAAACTTGAAAAAAAAAGGTAGTTCTCAGTTTTGTCTCTATGGTTTGTTTTTTCTTCTAGTAGCCCTAAGCAGAGACTGTGGAAAAGCACTTTCATTAAAAGGGGTTGCCAAGCTTCCAATAAATTATGAGTTTCCGAAATACCAGCAAATATTTTTCACCCAATCTTGATGATACGTGGTGGTAATCACAAGGACACAAATCCCACTTGGCTCACCAAATTTTGTTCTTCTAGGTTGAAGCGTTCGTCTACAGTAGTCGTTTTTATATTTAGGTTTCCCTCTGTTCTCTCCTATATAGATAGATGAATTTGGAACTCTAAATCCAACACGGTTTTTAGTAGCTCCTTGAAACTTGACAAAAGAAAGGAGTTCTCAGTTTTGTCTCTATCGTTTGATTCCTCTTCAAGTAGCCCTAGGTACATACTGTGGAAAAGCACTCTCATTGAGTGGGGTTGCCCCGCTTCTAAGAAATAACGAGTTTCCGAAATACCAGCAAGTATTTTTTCTCCCAATCTTAATGACACTTGGTGGTAATGATCACTACACAAATCCTACTTGGCTCACCAAATTTTGTTCTTCTAGGTTGAGGCGTTCGTCTACAGTAGCAATGAATAATTTTTAGGTTTCACTCTGTTCTCTCCTATAAAGATGGATGAATTTGGAACTCTAAATCCAACATGGTTTGTAGTAACTCTTTGAAACTTGACAAAATAAAGGCGTTCTCAGTTTTGTCTCTATGGTTTGTTTCCTCTTCATGTAACCCTAGGCACAAACTGTGGAAAACCACTTTCATTTAAAGGGGTTGCCAGGCTTCCAAGAAATTACGAGTTTCCGAAATACCAGCAAATATTTTTTCACCCAATCTTCATGATACTTGGTGGTAATGACAAGTATTCAAATCCCACTTGACTCACCAAATTTTGTTCTTCTAGGTCGAAGCGTTCGTTTACAGTAGCAGTTTATATTTTTAGGTTTAACTCTGTTCTCTCCTATATAGATAGATGAATTTGGAACTCTAAATCCAACATGGTTTGTAGTAGCTTTTTGAAACTAGACAAAATAAAGGAGTTCTCAGTTTTGTTTATATGATTTCTTTCCTCTTCAAGTAGCCCAGGCAGAGACTGTGGAATAGCACTTCCATTGAAAGGGGTTGCCAAGCTTCCAAGAAATTACGGGTTTCCGAAATACCAGCAAATATTTTTTCACCCAATCTTGATGATATTTGGTGGTAATTACAAGTACACAAATCCCACTTGGCTCACCAAATTTTGCTCTTCTAGGTTGAAGCGTTCGTTTACAAGAGCAGTTTTTATTTTTAGGTTTCCCTCTGTTCTCTCCTATATAGATAGATGAATTTGGAACTCTAAATCCAAGATTGTTTGTAGTAGCTCTTTGAAACTTGACAAAATAAAGGAGTTCTCAGTTTTGTCTCTATGGTTTGTTGCCTCTTTAAGTATCCCTAGGCACAACTGTGGAAAAGCCCTTTAATTGAGAGTTGTTGCCAAGCTTCTAAGAAATAACGAGTTTCCCAAATACCAGCAAATATTTTTTCACCCAATCTTGATGATACTGGTGGTAATGATCGGTACACAAATCCCACTTGACTCACCAAATTCGGTTCTTCTAGGTTGAAGCGTTCGTTTACAGTTGCAGTTTATATTTTTAGGTGTCCCTCTGTTCTCTCCTATATAGATAGATGAATTTGGAACTCTAAATCCAACATGGTTTGTAGTAGCTCTTTGACACTTGTCAAAATAAAGGAGTTCTCAGTTTTGTCTCTATGATTTGTTTCCTTCTCATGTATCCCTAAGCAGAGACTGTGCAAAAGCACTTTCATTGATAGGGGTTGCCAAGCTTCCAAGAAATTACTAGTTTCCGAAATACCAGCAAATATTTTTTCAACCAATCTTGATGATACTTGGTGGTAATGACAAGTACTCAAATCCCACTTGGCTCACCAAATTTTGTTCTTCTAGGTTGAAGCGTTCGTTTACAGTAGCAGTTTATATTTTTAGGTTTCCCTCTGTTCGCTCCTATATAGATAGATGAATTTGGAACTCTAAATCCAACATGGTTTGTAGTAGCTCTTTGAAACTAAACAAAATAAAGGAGTACTCAGTTTTGTCTCTATGATTTGTTTCCTCTTCAAGTAGCCCAGGCAGAGACTGTGGAAACGCACTTCCACTGAAAGGGGTTGCCAAGCTTCCAAGAAATTACGGGTTTCCGAAATACCAGCAAATATTTTATCACCCCATCTTGATGATACTTGGTGGTAATGAAAAGTACACAAAGCCCACTTGGCTCACCAAATTATGTTCTTCTAGGTTGAAGCGTTCGTTTACAGTAGCAGTTTTTATTTTTATTTTTCACTCTGTTCTTTTTTATATAGATAGATGAATTTGGAACTCTAAATCCAACATGCATTGTAGTAGCTCTTTGAAACTTGACAAAATGAAGAAGTTCTCAGTTTTGTCTCTATGTTTTGTTTCCTCTTCAAGTAGCCCTAGGCAGAGACTGTGGAAAAGCACTTTCATTGAGAGGGGTTGCCAGGCTTCTAAGAAATAACGAGATTCCGAAATACCAGCAAATATTTTTTCACCCAATCTTGATGATATTTGGTGGTAATGACAAGGACACAAATCCCACTTGGATCACCAAATTTTGTTCTTCTAGCTTGAAGCGTTCTTTTAGATTAGCAGTTTATATTTTTAGGTTTCCCTCTGTTCTCTCCTATATAGATAGATGAATTTGGAACTCTAAATCCAACATGGTTTGTAGTAGCTCTTTGAAACTAGACAAAATAAAGGAGTTCTCAGTTTTGTCTCTATGATTTGTTTCCTCTTCAAGTACCCCTAAGCAGAGACTGTTGAAAAGCACTTTCATTGAAAGGGTTTACCCAGCTCCCAAAAAATTACGGGTTTCTGAAATACCAGAAAATATTTTTTCACCCAATCTTGATGATATTTGGTGGTAATTACAAGTACACAAATCCCACTTGGCTCACCAAATTTTGCTCTTCTAGGTTGAAGCGTTCGTTTAAAAGAGCAGTTTTTATTTTTAGGAGTCCCTCTGTTCTCTCCTATATAGATAGATGAATTTGGAACTCTAAATCCAACATGGTTTGTAGTAGCACTTTGAAACTTGACAAAATAAAGGAGTGCTCAGTTTTGTCTCTATGGTTGTTTCCTCTTCAAGTAGCCCTAGGCACAGACTGTGGAAAAGCACTTTCATTGAGAGGGGTTGCCAAGCTTCTAAGAAATAACATGTTTCCGAAATACCATCATATATTTTTTCACCCAATCTTGATGATACTTGGGGTAATGACAAGTACACAAATCCCACTTGGCTAACCAAATTTTGTTCTTCTAGGTTTAAGTCTTCGTTACAGTAGCAGTTATAATATTGAGGTTTCCCTCTGTTCTCTCCTATATAGATAGATGAATTTGGATCTCTAAATCCAACATGGTTTTTACTAGTCCTTTGAAACTTGACAAAATAAAGTAGTTCTCAGTTTTGTCTCTATGATTTCTTTCCTTTTCAAGTAGCCCTAAGCAGAGACTGTGGAAAAGCTCTTTCATTAAAAGGTGTTGCCAAGCTTCCAATAAATTACGAGTTTCCGAATTACCAGCAAATATTTTTTCACCCAAACTTGATTACACGTGGTGGTAATGACAAGTACACAAATCCCACTTGGCTGACCAAATTTTGTTCTTCTAGGTGGAAACGTTCGTTTACAGTTGCAGTTTTTATTTTTGGTTTCATTCTGTTCTCTCCTATATAGATAGGTGAATTTGGAATTCTAAATCCAACATGGTTTGGAGTCGCTCTTTGAAACTTGACAAAAAAAAGTAGTTCTCAGTTTTTCCTCTATGGTTTGTTTCCTCTTCAAGTAGCCTTAAGCAGAGACAGTGGAAAAGCACTTTCATTGAAAGGGGTTTCCAAGCTTCCAAGAAATAACGAGTTTCCGAAATACCAGCAAATATTTTTTCACCCGATCTTGATGATACTTGGTGGTAATGATCGGTACACATCCCACTTGACTCACCAAATTTTGTTCTTCTAGGTTGAAGCGTTCTTTTACAGTAGCAGTTTATATTTTTAGGTTTCCCTCTGTTCTCTCCTATATAGATACATGAATTTGGAACTCTAAATCCAACATGGTTTGTAGTAGCTCTTTGAAACTTGACAAAATAAAGGAGTTCTCAGTTTTGTCTCTATGGTTCGTTTCCTATTCAAGTAGCCCTAAGCACAGAATGTGGAAAAGCACTTTCATTGAAAGGGGTTGCAAAGCCTCCAAGAAATTATGAGTTTCCGAAATACCAGCAAATATCGATTCACCCAATCTTGGTGATACGTGGTGCTAATGACAAGTACACAAATCCCACTTGGCTCACCAAATTTTGTTCTTCTAGGTTGAAGCGTTCATCTACAGTAGTCGTTTTTATATTTAGGTTTCCCTCTGTTCTCTGCAATATAGATAGATGAATTTGGAACTCTAAATCAAATATGGTTTGTAGTCGCTATTTGAAACTTGACAAAAAAAGTACTTCTCAGTTTGTCTCTAGGGTTTGTTTCCTCTTCAAGTAGCAGTAAGCAGAGACTGTGAAAAAGCACTTTCATTGAAAGGGGTTGCCAAACTTCCAAGAAATTACGAGTTTCCGAAATAACAGCAAATATTTTTTCACCCAATCTGGATGATACGTGGTGGTAATGACAAGTACACAAATCCCACTTGACTGACCAAATTTTGTTCTTCTAAGTTGAAGCGTTTTTTTTACAGTAGCAGTTTATATTTTTAGGTTTCACACTGTTCTCTCCTATATAGATAGATGAATTTGGAACTCTAAATCCAACATGGTTAGTAGTAGCTCTATGAAACTTGACAAAATAAAGTAGTTCTCAGTTTTTTCCCTATGGTTTGTTTCCTCTTTAAGTAGCCCTAGGCACAGACTGTGGAAAAGCACTTTCATTGAGAGAGGTTGCCAAGCTTCTAAGAAATAACGAGTTTCTGAAATACAAGCAAATATTTATTTACCCAATCTTGATGATACGTGGTGGTAATGACAAGGACACAAACCCCACTTGGCTCACCAATTTTGTTCTTCTAGGTTGAAGCGTTCGTCTTGAGGAGTTGTTTTTATATTTAGGATTCCCTCTGTTCTCTCCTATATAGATAGATGAATTTGGAACTATAAATCCAACATGGTTGTAGTAGCTCTTTGAAACTTGACAAAAAAAAGTAGTTCTCAGTTTTGTCTCTACGGTTTTTTTTTTTTTTTCAAGTAGCCTTAAGCAGAGACTGTGGAAAAGCACTTTCATTAAAAGGGTTTACCAAGCTTCCAATAAATTACGAGTTTCCGAAACACCAGCAAATATTTTTTCACCCAATCTTGATGATACGTGGTGGTAATGACAAGTCCACAAATCCCACTTGGCTCACCAAATTTTGTTGTTCTAGGTTGAAGTGTTCGTCTACAGTAGTCGTTTTTATATTTAGGTTTCCCTCTGTTCTCTCCTATATAAATAGATGAATTTGGAACTCTAAATTCAACATGGTTTGTAGTAGCTCTTAAAATTTGACAAAATAAAGGACTTCTCAGTTTTGTCTTTGTGGTTTGTTTCCTCTTCAAGTAGCCCAAGGCACAGACTATGGTAAAGCACTTTCATTGAGAGGGGTTGCCAAGCATCTAAGAAATAACGAGTTTCCGAAATACCAGGAAATATTTTTTCACCCAATCTTGATGATACTTGGTGGTAATGATCAGTACACAAATCCCACTTGGCTCACCAAATTTTGTTCGCTAGGTTCAAGCATTCGTCTACAGTAGTCGTTTTTATATTTAGGTTTCCCTCTGTTCTCTCCTATATAGATAGATGAATTTGGAACTCTAAATCCAACATGGTTTGTAGTGGCTCTTTAAACTTGAAAAAAAAAAGTAGTTCTCAGTTTTGTCTCTATGGATTGTTTCCTCTTCAAGTAGCCTTAAGCAGAGACTGTGAAAAAGCACTTTCAGTGAAAGGGGTTGCCAAGCTTTCAAGAAATTACGAGTTTCCGAAATACCATCATATATTTTTTCACCCAATCTTGATGATACTTGGGTTAATGACAAGTACACAAATTCCACTTTGTAACCAAATTTTGTTCTTCTAGGTTTAAGTCTTCGTCTATAGTAGCAGTTATAATATTAAGTTTCACTCTGTTCTCTCCTATATAGATAGATGAATTTGGAACTCTAAATCCAACATGGTTTTTACTAGTTCTTTGAAACTTGACAAAATAAAGTAGTTCTCAGTTTTGTCAATATGGTTTGTTGCCTCTTTAAGTAGCCCTAGGCACAGACTGTGGAAAAGCACTTTCATTGAGAGAGGTTGCCAAGCTTCTAAGAAATAACGAGTTTCCGAAATACCAGCAAATATTTTTTCACCCAATCTTGATGATACTTGGTGGTAATGATCAGTACACAAATCTCACTTGGGTCACCAAATTTTGTTCTTCTAGGTTGAAGCGTTCATCTACAGTAGCAGTTTTTATGTTTAGGTTTCACTCTGTTCTCTCCTATGTAGATAGATGGATTTGGAACTCTAAATCCAACATGGTTTGTAGTAGCTCTTTGAAACTTGACAAAATAAAGGAGTTCTCAATTTTGTCTCTATGGTTTGTTTTTTCTTCAAGTAGTCCTAAGCAGAGACGGTGGAAAAGCTCTTTCATTAAAAGGGGTTGCCAAGCTTCCAATAAATTACGAGTTTCCGAAATACCAGCAAATATTTTTTCACCCAATCTTGATGATACGTGGTGGCAATGACAAGTACACAAATCCCACTTGGCTCACCAAATTTTGTTCTTCTAGATGGAAACGTTCGTTTACAGTTGCAGTTTTTATTTTTGGTTTCACTCCGTTCTCTCCTATATAGATAGATGAATTTGGAACTCTAAATCCAACATGGTTTGTAGTAGCTCTTTGAAACTTGACAAAATAAAGGAGTTCTCAGTTTTGTCTCTATGGTTTGTTTCCTCTTCAAGTAGCCCTAGGCACAGACTGTGGAAAAGCACTTTCATTGAGAGGGGTTGCCAAGCTTCTAAGAAATAACGAGTTTCTGAAATACCAGCAAATATTTTTTCACCCAATCTTGATGATACATGGTGGTAATGATCAGTACACAAATCCCACTTGACTCACCAAATTTTGTTCTTCTGAGTTGAAGCGTTCGTCTACAGTAGTCTTTTTTTATATTTAGGTTTCCCTCTGTTCTCTCCTATATAGATAGATGAATTTGGAACTCTAAATCCAACATGGTTTGTAGTAGCTCTTTGAAACTTGACAAAAATGGGAGTTCTCAGTTTTGTCTCTATGGTTTGTTTCCTCTTCAAGTATCTCTGGGCAGAGACAGTGTAAAAGCACTTTCATTGAGAGAGGTTGCCAAGCTTCTAAGAAATAACGAGTTTCTGAAATACCAGCAAATATTTTTTTACCCAATCTTGAGGATACGTGGTGGTAATGACAAGGACACAAACCCCACTTGGCTCACCAATTTTGTTCTTCTAGGTTGAAGCGTTCGTCTAGAGGAGTTGTTTTTATATTTAGGATTCCCTCTGTTCTCTCCTATTAGATAGATGAATTTGGAACTATAAATCCAACATGGTTGTAGTAGCTCTTTGAAACTTGACAAAAAAAAGTAGTTCTCAGTGTTGTCTCTACGTTTTTTTTTTTTTTTCAAGTAGCCCTAAGCAGAGATTGTGGAAAAGCACTTTCATTAAAAGGGTTTACCAAGCTTCCAATAAATTACGAGTTTCCGAAACACCAGCAAATATTTTTTCACCCAATCTTGATGATACGTGGTGGTAATGACAAGTCCACAAATCCCACATGGCTCACCAAATTTTGTTGTTCTAGGTTGAAGTGTTCGTCTACAGTAGTCGTTTTTATATTTAGGTTTCCCTCTGTTCTCTTCTATATAGATAGATGAATTTGGAACTCTAAATTCAACATGGTTTGTAGTAGCTCTTAAAATTTGACAAAATAAAGGACTTCTCAGTTTTGTCTTTGTGGTTTGTTTCCTCTTCAAGTAGCCCAAGGCACAGACTATGGTAATGCACTTTCATTGAGAGGGGTTGCCAAGCATCTAAGAAATAACGAGTTTCCGAAATACCAGCAAATATTTTTTCACCCAATCTTGATGATACTTGGTGGTAATGATCAGTACACAAATCCCACTTGGCTCACCAAATTTTGTTCGCTAGGTTCAAGCATTCGTCTACAGTAGTCGTTTTTATATTTAGGTTTCCCTCTGTTCTCTCCTATATAGATAGATGAATTTGGAACTCTAAATCCAACATGGTTTGTAGTCGCTCTTTGAAACTTGAAAAAAAAAAGTAGTTCTCAGTTTTGTCTCTATGGATTGTTTCCTCTTCAAGTAGCCTTAAGCAGAGACTGTGAAAAAGCACTTTCAGTGAAAGGGGTTGCCAAGCTTTCAAGAAATTACAAGTTTCCGAAATACCATCATATATTTTTTCACCCAATCTTGATGATACTTGGGTTAATGACAAGTACACAAATCCCACTTGGTAACCAAATTTTGTTCTTCTAGGTTTAAGTCTTCGTCTATAGTAGCAGTTATCATATTACGTTTCACTCTGTTCTCTCCTATATAGATAGATGAATTTGGAACTCTAAATCCAAGATGGTTTTTACTAGTTCTTTGAAACTTGACAAAATAAAGTAGTTCTCAGTTTTGTCAAAATGGTTTGTTGCCTCTTTAAGTAGCCCTAGGCACAGACTGTGGAAAAACACTTTCATTGAGAGAGGTTGCAAAGCTTCTAAGAAATAACGAGTTTCCGAAATACCAGCAAATATTTTTTCACCCAATCTTGATGATACTTGGTGTTAATGATCAGTACACAAATGTCACTTGGGTCACCAAATTTTGTTCTTCTAGGTTGAAGCGTTCATCTCCAGTAGCCGTTTTTATGTTTAGGTTTCACTCTGTTCTCTCCTATGTAGATAGATGGATTTGGAACTCTAAATCCAACATGGTTTGTAGTAGCTCTTTGAAACTTGACAAAATAAAGGAGTTCTCAATTTTGTCTCTATGGTTTGTTGTTTCTTCAAGTAGCCCTAAGCAGAGACGGTGGAAAAGCTCTTTCATTAAAAGGGGTTGCCAAGCTTCCAATAAATTACGAGTTTCCGAAATACCAGCAAATATTTTTTCACCCAATCTTGATGATACGTGGTGGCAATGACAAGTACACAAATCCCACTTGGCTCACCAAATTTTGTTCTTCTAGATGGAAACGTTCGTTTACAGTTGCAGTTTTTATTTTTGGTTTCACTCCGTTCTCTCCTATATAGATAGATGAATTTTTAACTCTAAATCCAACATGGTTTGTAGTAGCTCTTTGAAACTTGACAAAATAAAGGAGTTCTCAGTTTTGTCTCTATGGTTTGTTTCCTCTTCAAGTAGCCCTAGGCACAGACTGTGGAAAAGCACTTTCATTGAGAGGGGTTGCCAAGCTTCTAAGAAATAACGAGTTTCCGAAATACCAGCAAATATTTTTTCACCCAATCTTGATGATACTTGGTGGTAATGATCAGTACACAAATCCCACTTGACTCACCAAATTTTGTTCTTCTGAGTTGAAGCGTTCGTCTACAGTAGTCTTTTTTATATTTAGGTTTCCCTCTGTTCTCTCCTATATAGATAGATGAATTTGGAACTCTAAATCCAACATGGTTTGTAGTAGCTCTTTGAAACTTGACAAAAATGGTAGTTCTCAGTTTTGTCTCTATGGATTGTTTCCTCTTCAAGTAGCCTTAAGCAGAGACTGTGAAAAAGCACTTTCAGTGAAAGGGGTTGCCAAGCTTTCAAGAAATTACGAGTTTCCGAAATACCATCATATATTTTTTCACCCAATCTTGATGATACTTGGGTTAATGACAAGTACACAAATCCCACTTGGTAACCAAATTTTGTTCTTCTAGGTTTAAGTCTTCGTCTATAGTAGCAGTTATAATATTAAGTTTCACTCTGTTCTCTCCTATATAGATAGATGAATTTGGAACTCTAAATCCAACATGGTTTTTACCAGTTCTTTGAAACTTGACAAAATAAAGTAGTTCTCAGTTTTGTCAATATGGTTTGTTGCCTCTTTAAGTAGCCCTAGGCACAGACTGTGGAAAAACACTTTCATTGAGAGAGGTTGCCAAGCTTCTAAGAAATAACGAGTTTCCGAAATACCAGCAAATATTTTTTCACCCAATCTTGATGATACTTGGTGTTAATGATCAGTACACAAATCTCACTTGGGTCACCAAATTTTGTTCTTCTAGGTTGAAGCGTTCATCTACAGTAGCCGTTTTTATGTTTAGGTTTCACTCTGTTCTCTCCTATGTAGATAGATGGATTTGGAACTCTAAATCCAACATGGTTTAAGTAGCTCTTTGAAACTTGACAAAATAAAGGAGTTCTCAATTTTGTCTCTATGGTTTGTTGTTTCTTCAAGTAGCCCTAAGCAGAGACGGTGGAAAAGCTCTTTCATTAAAAGGGGTTGCCAAGCTTCCAATAAATTACGAGTTTCCGAAATACCAGCAAATATTTTTTCACCCAATCTTGATGATACGTGGTGGCAATGACAAGTACACAAATCCCACTTGGCTCACCAAATTTTGTTCTTCTAGATGGAAACGTTCGTTTACAGTTGCAGTTTTTATTTTTGGTTTCACTCCGTTCTCTCCTATATATATAGATGAATTTGGAACTCTAAATCCAACATGGTTTGTAGTAGCTCTTTGAAACTTGACAAAATAAAGGAGTTCTCAGTTTTTGTCTCTATGGTTTGTTTCCTCTTCGAGTAGCCCTAGGCACAGACTGTGGAAAAGCACTTTCATTGAGAGGGGTTGCCAAGCTTCTAAGAAATAACGAGTTTCCGAAATACCAGCAAATATTTTTTCACCCAATCTTGATGATACTTGGTGGTAATGATCAGTACACAAATCCCACTTGACTCACCAAATTTTGTTCTTCTGAGTTGAAGCGTTCGTCTACAGTAGTCTTTTTTATATTTAGGTTTCCCTCTGTTCTCTCCTATATAGATAGATGAATTTGGAACTCTAAATCCAACATGGTTTGTAGTAGCTCTTTGAAACTTGACAAAAATGGTAGTTCTCAGTTTTGTCTCTATGGTTTGTTTCCTCTTCAAGTATCTCTGGGCAGAGACAGTGTAAAAGCACTTTCATTGAGAGGGTTTGCCAAGCTTCTAAGAAATAACGAGTTTCCGAAATACCAGCAAATATTTTTTCACCCAATCTTGAAGATACTTGGTCGTAATGATCGGTGCACAAATCCCACTTGACTCACCAATTTTTGTTCTTCTCGGTTGAAGCGTTCTTTTACAGTAGCTGTTTATATTTTTAGGTTTCCCTCTGTTCTCTCCTATATAGATAGATGAATTTGGAACTCTAAATCCAACATGGTTTGTAGTAGCTCTTTGAAACTTGACAAAATAAAGGAGTTCTCAGTTTTGTCTCTATAATTTGTTTCCTCTTCAAGTAGCCCTAAGCAGAGACTTTGGAAAAGCACTTTCATTGACAGGGGTTGCCAAGCTTCCAAGAAATAACGAGTTTCCGAAATACCAGCAAATATTTTTTCACCCAATCTTTTTGATACGTGGTGGCAATGACAAGTACACAAATCCTACATGGCTCACCATATTTTGTTCTTCTAGGTTGAAGCGTTCGTTTCAAGTAGCAGTTTTATTTTTAGGTTTCACTCTGTCCTCTCCTATATAGATAGATGAATTTGGAACTCTAAATCCAACATGGTTTGTAGTAGCTCTTTGAAACTTGACAAAAAAAAAAAGTAGTTCTCAGTTTTGTCTCTATGACTTGTTTCCTCTTCAAGTAGCCCTAAGCAGAGACTGTGGAAAAGCACGTTCATTGAAAGGGGTAGCCAAGCTTCCAAGAAATTACGAGTTTCCGAAATACCAGCAAATATTTTTTCACCCAAACTTGATGATATATGGTGGTAATGATCGGTACACAAATCCCACTTGGCTCACAAAATTTTGTTCTTCTAGGTTGAAGCGTTCCTTTAAAGGAGCAGTTTTATTTTTAGGTTTCCGTTTGTTCTCTCCTATATAGATAGATGAATTTGGAACTCTAAATCCAGCATGGTTTGTAGTAGCTCCTTGAAACTTGACAAAATAAAGGAGTGATCATTTTTGTCTCTATAGTTGTTTCCTCTTCAAGTAGCCCTAGGCACAGACTGTGGAAAACCACTTTCATTGAGAGGGGTTGCCAAGCTTCTAAGAAATAACGAGTTTCTGAAATACCAGCAAATATTTTTTCACCCAATATTGATGATACTTTTGGTAATGACAAGTACACAAATCTCAGTTGGCTAACCAAATTTTGTTCTTCTAGGTTTAAGACTTCGTCTACAGTAGCAGTTATTATATTTAGGATTCACTCTGTTCTCTCCTATATAGATAGATGAATTTGGAACTCTAAATCCAACATGGTTTGTAGTCGCTCTTTGAAACTTGAAAAAAAAAAGTAGTTCTCAGTTTTGTCTCTATGGATTGTTTCCTCTTCAATTAGCCTTAAGCAGAGACTGTGAAAAAGCACTTTCAGTGAAAGGGGTTGCCAAGCTTCAAGAAATTACAAGTTTCCGAAATACCATCATATATTTTTTCACCCAATCTTGATGATACTTGGCTTAATGACAAGTACACAAATCCCACTTGGTAACCAAATTTTGTTCTTCTAGGTTTAAGTCTTCGTCTATAGTAGCAGTTATAATATTAAGTTTCACTCTGTTCTCTCCTATATAGATAGATGAATTTGGAACTCTAAATCCAACATGGTTTTTACTAGTTCTTTGAAACTTGACAAAATAAAGTAGTTCTCAGTTTTGTCAATATGGTTTTGTTTCCTCTTTAAGTAGCCCTAGGCACAGACTGTGGAAAAGCACTTTCATTGAGAGAGGTTGCCAATCTTCTAAGAAATAACGAGTTTCCGAAATACCAGCAAATATTTTTTCACCCAATCTTGATGATACTTGGTGTTAATGATCAGTACACAAATCTCACTTGGGTCACCAAATTTTGTTCTTCTAGGTTGAAGCGTTCATCTACAGTAGCCGTTTTTATGTTTAGGTTTCACTCTGTTCTCTCCTATGTAGATAGATGGATTTGGAACTCTAAATCCAACATGGTTTAAGTAGCTCTTTGAAACTTGACAAAATAAAGGAGTTCTCAATTTTGTCTCTATGGTTTGTTGTTTCTTCAAGTAGCGCTAAGCAGAGACGGTGGAAAAGCTCTTTCATTAAAAGGGGTTGCCAAGCTTCCAATAAATTACGAGTTTCCGAAATACCAGCAAATATTTTTTCACCCAATCTTGATGATACGTGGTGGCAATGACAAGTACACAAATCCCACTTGGCTCACCAAATTTTGTTCTTCTAGATGGAAACGTTCGTTTACAGTTGCAGTTTTTATTTTTGGTTTCACTCCGTTCTCTCCTATATAGATAGATGAATTTGGAACTCTAAATCCAACATGGTTTGTAGTAGCTCTTTGAAACTTGACAAAATAAAGGAGTTCTCAGTTTTGTCTCTATGGTTTGTTTCCTCTTCAAGTAGCCCTATTCACATACTGTGGAAAAGCACTTTCATTGAGAGGGGTTGCCAAGCTTCTAAGAAATAACGAGTTTCCGAAATACCAGCAAATATTTTTTCACCCAATCTTGATGATACTTGGTGGTAATGATCAGTACACAAATCCCACTTGACTCACCAAATTTTGTTCTTCTGAGTTGAAGCGTTCGTCTACAGTAGTCGTTTTTATTTAGGTTTCCCTCTGTTCTCTCCTATATAGATAGATGAATTTGGAACTCTAAATCCAACATGGTTTGTAGTAGCTCTTTGAAACTTGACAAAAATGGTAGTTCTCAGTTTTGTCTCTGTGGTTTGTTTCCTCTTCAAGTATCTCTGGGCAGAGACAGTGTAAAAGCACTTTCATTGAGAGGGGTTGCCAAGCTTCTAAGAAATAACGAGTTTTCTGAGGCGGCGCTGACGCAGGAGCCGGCCGGAGCCGCGCGGCCCGGGTCTCCCAGCTACCGCTCCCACCAGTGCTGACAACTGAGGTCTCTTGCACCAGATACGGGGGCGAGGCTACCAGAAGGTAAGCAAATTTGCTGGGGGTTCTCAGCCCCAAGCTCTACAAACTTAGGGCCTGAGGGAGTCAAACATGGAGAGTGTGCCCAGGCACTAATGAAACAGCTGCTCCACGCGTGTGCAAGGTAGGTGGAACTGTGACCACCGACAAAACAGGCCCAGTGGACCGCCAGACACATCGCTCCAGTTGGGGGAGGGGCAGAGCCGCCGGGCGCCTGCAAGGTAGGCGGACCCACTACCCACCAGCAGAACAGTCACAGCAATACACAGAGCGGCAGAATCACCCCCGAGCCTACAAGGTAGGCAGACCTGCGACCCACCGGCAGGTCAGGCCCAAAAACCTGCGGAGGGGCACAGCTGACCCACGTGCCTGCTAGGTAGGTTGAACTGTGACCACCAACAGAACAGGTCCAGCGGCCGGCCAGACACATCGCCCCGCCCCGGTTGGGGGAGGGGCAGAGCCACCGGGCGCCTGCAAGGTAGGCAGACCTGCGACTCACCAGCAGATCAGGCCCAGTGACCCGCGGAACGGCAGAGCCACCCCCGCGCCTGCAAGGTAGGCGCACTTGCCACCCACCGGCAGGTCAGGCCCAGCAACTCTCGGAGGACACAGCTGCTCCACACGCGTGCAAGGTAGGCGGAACCGTGACCACCGACAAAACAGGCCCAGTGGCCCGCCAGATACATCGCCCCGGTCAGGGGAGGGGCAGAGCCGCCACCAGCGCCTTTTAGGTAGACAGACCTGAAACCGACAGACAGAACAGGCCTAGTGGCCAGCGGAGGGGCAAAGCCGCTGCTCACGCCTGCAAGGTAGGCGGACCTGTGACCACCGAAAGAACAGGCCCATCGAAAGTACAGGTACAGCGGCCTCCTGGAGTGGTAGGCACATTGCCTCAATTGGAGGAGGGGCAGAGCCACCGCCAAAGCCTGCGAGGGAGACTTTGCAGCTATACAAGAGCAATATAAATATATAGGGGGAAAAATCAATAACACAACAGTTTCACCAAGCAGAAAGAAACGCGATCAGAATGAAAAGACAAGGAAAGAAAGGACCACAAGCAATGCAGGTCAACTCAACTTTAGAAGAGGTAATATCTGCAGCAGATGGAATGTCAGATAAAGAATTCAGGATATACATGCTTCAGATGATCTGGAGTCTCAAGGAAGACATTAGACAGCAAAATCAGACAATGAAAGACCACTTTGACCACTTTGACAATCAATTACATAAACAAATACAAGAAGCTAAAGATCAATTATACAGGAGATAGAGGTTATAAAAAACAAACAAACAGAAATCCTGGAAATGCAGGAAACAATAAACCAACTTAAAAACTCAATTGAGAATACTACCAGCAGAGTAGAACACTTAGAAGATAGAACATCAGACAATGAAGACAAAGTATTTCAACTGGAGAAGAACATAGACAGCTCAGCAAAGCTGTTAAGAAACCATGAGCAGAAAATTCAAGAAATATGGGATAACATAAAGAGACCCAACTTAAGAGTCATGGGGATACAGGAAGGTATTGAGGTCCAAACCAAAGGAATGAGCAATCTATTCAACGAAATAATACGAGAAAACTTCCAGACTTGAAGATGAGACAGAATCCCTAATCCTAGAAGCCTACAAGACGCCGAATGTGCAAAATCATAAGAGATCCACACCTAGACACATTATAATGAAGATGCCCAACATACAGAATAAGGAGAGAATTTTAAAAGCTACAAGAGAAAGGAAGCAGATTACATTTAGGGGTAAACCAATCAGGATAACAGCTGATCTTTCAACACAGACTCTGAAAGCTAGAAGATCCTGGAATAATATATTTCAAACACTGAAGAAAATGGGTTCCAACCAAGAATTGTGTATCCCGCGAAATTAAGCTTCAGGATGGAAGATGAAATTAAAACC
Organism: Callospermophilus lateralis; assembly: GCF_048772815.1. Taxonomy (NCBI): domain Eukaryota; kingdom Metazoa; phylum Chordata; class Mammalia; order Rodentia; family Sciuridae; genus Callospermophilus; species Callospermophilus lateralis. The sequence continues at coordinate 98,512 of NW_027514872.1, forward strand.
TTCCATGATAAACAAAAGTTAAAAGAATTTGCAGCTAGAAAACCATCTCTTCAAAACATCCTCGGGCAAAATATTACAGGAAGAGGAAATTGAAAATATCAATGAAAACCAACAGCGGGAGGTAGTACAGTAAAGGTGGGGGGGAATAATCAAAGAGGAAAACAAACCATGTTTAGTAACATAAATAAACAAATATGGCTGGAAGAACAACCCATATCTCAATAATAACTCTGAATGTTAATGGCTTAAACTCACCAATTAAGAGACACAGGCTAGCAGAATGGATCACTAAACAAGACCCAACAATATGCTGCCTTCAGGAGACGCATTTGATAGGAAAAGACATACATAGACTGAAGGTGAAAGGTTGGGAAAAATCATATCACTCATATGGACTTCGGAAACAAGCAGGAGTGTCCATACTCATATCAAATAAAATAGATTTCAAGCCAAAGTTAATCAAAAGGGATGAAGAGGGACACTACATACTTCTCAAGGGAACCATACACCAACAAGACATAACAATCATAAATATATATGCCCCAAACAATGGTGCAGCTATGTTCATCAAACAAACTCTTCTCAAGTTCAAGAGTCTAATAGACCACCATACAATAATCATGGGAGACTTCAACACACCTCTCTCACCACTGGACAGATCTTCCAAACAAAAGTTGAATAAGGAAACTATAGAGCTCAATAACACAATTAATAACCTAGACTTAATTGACATATATAGAATATACCACCCAACATCAAGCAGTTACAATTTTTTCTCAGCAGCACATGGATCCTTCTCAAAAATAGATCATATATTATGTCACAGGGCAACTCTTAGACAATATAAAGGAGTAGAGATAATACCATGCATCTTATCTGATCATAATGGAATGAAATTGAAAATTAACGATAAAAGAAGTAAGGAAAAATCATGCATCACTTGGAGAATGAACAATAGGTTACTGAATGATCAATGGGTTATAGAAGACATCAAGGAGGAAATTAAAAAATTCTTAGAGATAAATGAAAACACAGACACAACATATCGGAATCTATGGGACACATTGAAAAGCAGTTCTAAGAGGAAAATTTATTGCTTGGAGTTCATTCCATAAAAAAAGAAAAAACCAACAAATAAATGATCTAATACTTCCAACTCAAAATCCTAGAAATAGAAGAGCAAAACAACAGCAAAAGAAGTAGAAGACAAGAAATAATTAAAATCAGAGCTGAAATTAATGAAATCGAAACGAAAGAAACAATTGAAAAAATTGACAAAACTAAAAGTTGGTTCTTTGAAAAAATAAATAAAATCGACAGACCCTTAGCCACGCTAACGAAGAGCAGAAGAGAGAGAACTCAAATTACCAGCATATGGGATGAAAAAGGCAATATCACAACAGACACTTCAGAAATACAGAAGATTATCAGAAATTATTTTGAATCCTTATACTCCAATAAAATAGAAGATAGTGAAGGCATCGATAAATTTCTTAAGTCATATGATTGGCCCAGATTGAGTCAGGAAGATATTGACAACCTAAACAGACCAATATAAATTGAGGAAATAGAAGATACCATCAAAAGACTACCAACTAAGAAAAGCCCAGGACCGGATGGGTATACAGCAGAGTTTTTCAAAACCTTTAAAGAGGAACTAATACCAATACTTTTCAAGCTATTTCAGGAAATAGAAAAAGAGGGAGAACTTCCAAATACATTCTATGAGGCCAACATCACCCTGATTCCTAAACCAGACAAAGACACTTCAAAGAAAGAAAACTACAGACCAATATCTCTAATGAACCTAGATGCAAAAATCCTCAATAAACTTCTGGCGAACCGGATACAAAAACATATCAAAAAAATTGTGCACCATGATCAGGTAGGATTTATCCCTGGGATGCAAGGTTGGTTCAATATACGGAAATCAATGAATGTTATTCACCACATCAACAGGCTTAAAAATAAGAACCATATGGTCATCTCGATAGATGCGGAAAAAGCATTCGACAAAGTACAGCATCCCTTTATGTTCAAAACTCTAGAAAAACTAGGGATAACAGGAACATACCTCAACATTGTAAAAGCAATCTATGCTAAGCCTCAGGCTAGCATCATTCTGAATGGAGAAAAACTGAAGGCATTCCCTCTAAATCTGGAACAAGACAGGGATGCCCTCTCTCACCACTTCTGTTCAACATAGTTCTCGAATCACTGGCCAGAGCAATTAGACAGACGAAAGTAATTAAAGGCATAAAATAAGGAAAAGAAGAACTCAAATTATCACTATTTGCAGATGACATGATTCTATACCTAGCAGACCCAAAAGGGTCTACAAAGAAACTATTAGAGCTAATAAATGAATTCAGCAAAGTGGCAGGATATAAAATCAACACGCATAAATCAAAGGCATTCCTGTATATCAGCGACAAATCCTCTGAAATGGAAATGAGGACAACCACCCCATTCACAATATCCTCAAAGAAAATAAAATACTTGGGAATCAACCTAACAAAAGAGGTGAAAGACTTATACAATGAAAACTACAGAACCCTAAAGAGAGAAATAGAAGAAGATCTTAGAAGATGGAAAAATATACCCTGTTCATGGATAGGTAGAAGTAACATCATCAAAATGGCGATATTACCAAAAGTTCTCTATAGGTTTAATGCAATGCCAATCAAAATCCCAATGGCATTTCTTGTAGAAATAGAGAAAGCAATCATGAAATTCATATGGAAAAATAAAAGACCCAGAATAGCAAAACAATTCTAAGCAGGAAATGTGAATCAGGCGGTATAGCTATACCAGACTTCAAACTATACTACAGAGCAATAGTAACAAAAACAGCATGGTACTGGTACCAAAACAGGCAGGTGGACCAGTGGTACAGAATTAGAGGACACAGAAACCAATCCACAAAACTACAACTATCTTATATTTGATAAAGGGGCTAAAAGCATGCAATGGAAGAAGGATAGCATCTTCAACAAATGGTGTTGGGAAAACTGGAAATCCATATGCAACAAAATGAAACTGAATCCCTTTCTCTCGCCATGCACAAAAGTTAACTCAAAGTGGATCAAGGAACTTGATATCAAATCAGAGACATGGCGTCTGATAGAAGAAAAAGTTGGCTATGATCTACATACTGTGGGGTCGGGCTCCAAATTCCTCAATAGGACACCCATAGCACAACAGTTAATAACTAGAATCAACAAATGGGACTTACTCAAACTAAAAAGATTTTTCTCAGCAAAAGAAACAATAAGAGAGGTAATAGGGAGCCTACGTCCTGGGAACAAATCTTTACTCCTCACACTTCAGACAGAGCCTAATATCCAGAATATACAAAGAACTAAAAAAATTAGACAATGAGATAACGAATAACCCAATCAACAAATGGGTCAAGGACCTGAACAGAAATTTCTCAGAGGAGGACATACAATCAATCAACAAGTATATGAAAAAATGCTCACCATCTCTAGCAGTCAGAGAAATGCAAATCAAAACCACCCTAAGATACCATCTCACTCCAGTAAGATTGGCAGCCATTAGGAAGTCAAACAGCAACAAGTGCTGGCGAGGATGTGGGGAAAAGGGTACTCTTGTACATTGCTGGTGGGACTGCAAATTGGTGCGGCCAATTTGGAAAGCAGTATGGAGATTTCTTGGAAAGCTCGGAATGGAACCACCATTTGATCCAGCTATTCCACTACTCGGTCTATTCCCCAAGACCTAAAAAGAGCACACTATAGGGACACTGCTACATCCATGTTCATAGCAGCACAATTCACAATAGCAAGACTGTGGAACCAACCTAGATGCCCTTCAATAGACGAATGGATAAAAAAATGTGGCATTTATACACAATGGAGTATTACTCTGCATTAAGAAATGACAAAATCATAGAATTTGGAGGGAAATGGATGGCATTAGAGCAGATTATGCTAAGTGAAGCTAGCCAATCCCTTAAAAACAAATGCCAAATGTCTTCTTTGATATAAGGAGAGTAACTAAGAACAGAGTAGGGATGAAGAGCATGAGAAGAAGATTAACATTAAACAGGGATGAGGGGTGGGAGGGAAAGGGAGAGAGAAGGGAAATTGCATGTAAATGGAAGGAGACCCTCAGGGGTATACAAAATTACATACAAGAGGAAGTGAGGGGAAAGGAGGGAAAATATAAGGGGGAGAAATGAATTACAGTAGAGGGGGTAGAGAGAGAAGAGGGGAGGGGAGGGGGGAGGGGGGATAGTAGAGGATAGGAAAGGCACAGAATACAACAGACTCCAGAATGGCAATATGTAAATCAATGGTTGTGCAACTGAAGTGATTCTGCAATCTGTATATGGGGTAAAAATGGGAGCTCATATCCCACTTGAATCAAAGTGTGAAATATGATATATCAAGAACTATGTAATGTTTTGAACAACCTACAATAAAAATTAATAAAAAAAAAAAGAAAAAGAAATAACGAGTTTCCGAAATACCAGCAAATATTTTTTCACCCAATTCTTGAAGATACTTGGTCGTAATGATCGGTGCACAAATCCCACTTGACTCACCAAATTTTGTTCTTCTCGGTTGAAGCGTTCTTTTACAGTAGCTGTTTATATTTTTAGGTTTCCCTCTGTTCTCTCCTATATAGATAGATGAATTTGGACTCTAAATCCAACACGGTTTGTAGTAGCTCTTTGAAACTTGACAAAATAAAGAAGTTCTCAGTTTTGTCTCTATAATTTGTTTCCTCTTCAAGTAGCCCTAAGCAGAGACTTTGGAAAAGCACTTTCATTGACAGGGGTTGCCAAGCTTCCAAGAAATAACGAGTTTCCGAAATACCAGCAAATATTTTTTCACCCAAACTTGATGATATATGGTGGTAATGATCGGTACACAAATCCCACTTGGCTCACAAAATTTTTTTCTTCTAGGTTGAAGCGTTCCTTTAAAGGAGCAGTTTTTATTTTTAGGTTTCCGTTTTTTCTCTCCTATATAGATAGATGAATTTGGAACTCTAAATCCAACATGGTTTGTAGTAGCTTCTTGAAACTTGACAAAATAAAGGAGTGCTCATTTTTGTCTCTATAGTTGTTTCCTCTTCAAGTAGCCCCTAGGCACAGACTGTAGAAAAGCACTTTCATTGAGAGGGGTTGCCAAGCTTCTAAGAAATAACGAGTTTCTGAAATACCAGCAAATATTTTTTCACCCAATCTTGATGATACTGGTGGTAATGACAAGTACACAAATCTCAGTTGGCTAACCAAATTTGTTCTTCTAGGTTTAAGACTATGTCTACAGTAGCAGTTATTATATTTAGGATTCACTCTGTTCTCTCATATAGAATAGATGAATTTGGAACTCTAAATCCAACATGGTTTGTAGTCGCTCTTTGAAACTTGACAAAAAAAAAAGTACTTCTCAGTTTGTCTCTATGGTTTGTTTCCTCTTCAAGTAGCAGTAAGCAGAACTGTGGAAAAGCACTTTCATGAAAGGGTTTGCCAAACTTCCAAGAAATTACGAGTTTCCGAAATACCAGCAAATATTTTTTCACCCAATCTGGATGATACGTGGTGGTAATGACAAGTACACAAATCCCACTTGACTCACCAAATTTTTGTTATTCTAGGTTGAAGCGTTCGTTTACAGTAGCAGTTTTATATTTTTAGGTTTCACACTGTTCTCTCCTATATAGATAGATGAATTGGAACTCTAAATCCAACATGGTAGTAGTAGCTCTTTGAAACTTGACAAAATAAAGAAGTTCTCAGTTTGTCTCTTTGGCTTGTTTCCTCTTCAAGTAGCCCTAGGCACAGACTGTGGAAAAGCACTTTTATTGAGAGAGGTTGCCAAGTTTCTAAGAAATAAAGAGTTTCCGAAATACCAGCAAATTTTTTTTCACCCAATCTTTATTGATACGTGGTGGCAATGACAAGTACACAAATCCTACATGGCTCACCAATTTTGTTCTTCTACGTTGAAGTGTTCGTTTCAAGTAGCAGTTTTTATTTTTAGGTTTCCCTCTGTTCTCTCCTATATAGATAGATGAATTTGGAACTCTAAATCCAACATGGTTTGTAGTCGCTCTTTGAAACTTGACAAAAAAACGTAGTTCTCAGTTTTGTCTCTATGGTTTGTTTCCTCTTCAAGTAGCCTTAAGCAGAGATTGTGGAAAAGCACTTTCATTGAAAGGGGTTGCCAAGCTTCCAAGAAATAAGGATTTCCGAAATACCAGCAAATATTTTTTCACACAGTCTTGAAGATACTTGGTGGTAATGATTGGTACACAAATCCCACTTGACTCACCAAATTTTGTTTTTCTAGGTTGAAGCGTTCTTTTACAGTAGCAGTTTATATTTTTAGGTTCCCCTCTGTTCTCTCCTATATAGATAGATGAATTTGGAACTCTAAATCCAACATGGTTTGTAGTAGCTTTTGAAACTTGACAAAATAAAGAGTTCTCAGTTTTGTCTCTATAATTTGTTTCCTCTTCAAGTAGCCCTAAGCAGAGACTTTGGAAAAACACTTTCATTGACAGGGGTTGCCAAGCTTCCAAGAAATTACGAGTTTCCAAATACCAGCAAATAATTTTTCACCCAATCTTTATGATACGTGGTGGCAATGACAAGTAAACAAATCTTACATGGCTCACCAAATTTTGTTCTTCTAGGTTGAAGCGTTCGTTTCAAGTAGCAGTTTTTATTTTTAGGTTTCACTCTGTTCTCTCCTATATAGATAGATGAATTTGGAACTCTAATCCCACATGGTTTGTAGTAGCTCTTTGAAACTTGACAAAAAAAGTAGTTCTCAGTTTTGTCTCTCTGATTTGTTTCCTCTTCAATTAGCCCTAAGGTGAGACTGTGGAAAAGCACTTTCATTGAAAGGGGTTGCCAAGCTTCCAAGAAATTACGAGTTTCCAAAATACCAGCAAATATTTTTACACCCAAACTTGATTATACGTGGTGGTAATGATCGGTACACAAATCCCACTTGGCTCACCAAATTTTGTTCTTCTAGGTTGAAGCGTTCCTTTAAAGGAGCAGTTTTTATTTTTAGGTTTCCCTTTGTTCTCTCCTATATAGATAGATGAATTTGGAACTCTAAACCCAACATAGTTTGTAGTAGACCTTTGAAACTTGACAAAATAAAGGAGTGCTCAGTTTTTGTCTCTATGGTTTGTTTTTTCTTCAAGTAGCCCTAAGCAGAGACTGTGGGAAAAGCACTTTCATGAGAGGGTTGCCAAGCTTCTAAGAAATAACGAGTTTCCGAAATACCAGCAAATATTTATTTACCCAATCTTGATGATACGTGGTGGTAATGACAAGTACACAAATCCCACTTGGCTCACCAAATTTTGTTCTTCTAGGTTGAAGCGTTCGTCTACAGTAGTCGTTTTTATATTTAGGTTTCCCTGTGTTATCTCCTATATAGATAGTTGAATTTGGAACTCTAAATCCAACATGGTTTGTAGTCGCTCTTTTAAACTTGACAAAAAAAGTAGTTCTCAGTTTTGCTCTTATGGTTTGTTTCCTCTTCAAGTAGCCTTAAGCAGTGACTGTGGAAAAGCACTTTCATTGAACGGGGTTGTCAAGCTTCCAAGAAATAAGGATTTTTTCGAAATACCAGCAAATATTTTTTTCACCCAATCTTGAAGATACTTGGTGGTAATGATCGGTGGCACAAATCCCACTTGACTCACCAAATTTTGATCTTCTATGTTGAAGCGTTCTTTTACAGTAGCAGTTTATATTTTTTAGGTTTCCCTCTCTTCTCTCCTATATAGATAGATGAATTTGGAACTCTAAATCCAACATGGTTTGTAGTAGCTCTTTGAAACTTGACAAAATAAAGGAGTGCTCAGTTTTGTCTCTATAATTGTTTCCTCTTCATGTTGTCCTAGGCACAGACTGAGAAAAAGCACTTTATTGAGAGGGGTTGCCAAGCTTCTAAGAAATAACGAGTTTCCGAAATACCAGCAAGTATTTTTTCACCCAATCTTGATGATACTTGGTGGTAATGATCAGTACACAATTCCCACTTGACTCACCAAATTTTGTTCTTCTAGGTTGAAGCATTCGTCTACAGTAGCAGTTATTATATTTAGGTTTCCCTCTGTTCTCTCCTATATAGATAGATGAATTTGGAACTCTAAATCCAACATGGTTTTTACTAGTTCTTTGAAACTTGAAAAAATAAAGTAGTTCTCAGTTTTGTCTCTTTGATTTCTTTCCTTTTCAAGTATCCCTAAGCAGAGACTGTGGAAAAGCTCTTTCATTAAAAGGGGTTGCCAAGCTTCCAATAAATTACGAGTTTCGGAAATACCAGCAAATATTTTTCACCCAATCTTGATGATACGTGGTGGTAATGACAAGTACACAAATCCCACTTGGCTCACCAAATTTTGTTCTTCTAGGTGGAAACGTTCAATTACAGTTGCAGTTTTTATTTTTGGTTTCACTCTGTTCTCTCCTATATAGATAGGTGAATTTGGAACTCTAAATCCCACATGGTTTGTAGTAGCTCTTTGAAACTTGACAAAATAAAGTAGTTCTCAGTTTTGTCTCTATGGTTTGTTTCCTCTTCAAGTAGCCCTAGGCACAGACTGTGGAAAAGCACTTTCATTAAAAGGGGTTACCAAGCTTCCAATAAATTACGAGTTTCCGAAATACAAGCAAATATTTTTTCACCCAATCTTGATGATACGTGGTGGTAATGACAAGTACACAAATCCCACTTGGCTCACCAAATTTTGTTCTTCTAGGTTGAAGCGTTCGTCTACAGTAGTCGTTTTTATATTTAGGTTTCCTCTGTTCTCTCCTATATAGATAGATGAATTTGGAACACTAAATCCAACATGGTTTGTAGTAGCTCCTTGAAACTTCACAAAATGGTAGTTCTCAGTTTTGTCACTATGGTTTGTTTTCCTCTTCAAGTAGCCCTGGGCAGAGACAGTGGAAAGCACTTTCATTGAGAGGGTTGTCAAGCTTCTAAGAAATAACGATTTTCCGAAATACCAGCAAATATTTTTCACCCAATCTTGGTGATACTTGGTGGTAATGATCAGTACACAAATCCCACTTGGCTCTCCAAATTTTGTTCGCTAGGTTCAAGCGTTCGTCTACAGTAGTCGTTTTTATATTTAGGTTTCCCTCTGTTCTCTCCTATATAGATAGATGAATTTGGATTTCTAAATCCAACATGGTTTGTAGTCGCTCTTTGAAACTTGAAAAAAAAAAGTAGTTCTCAGTTTTGTCTCTATGGATTGTTTCCTCTTCAAGTTAGCCTTAAGCAGAGACTGTGAAAAAGCACTTTCAGTGAAAGGGGTTGCCAAGCTTCCAAGAAATTACGAGTTTCCAAAATACCATCATATATTTTTTCACCCAATCTTGATGATACTTGGGTTAATGACAAGTACACAAATCCCACTTGGTAACCAAATTTTGTTCTTCTAGGTTTAAGTCTTCGTCTATAGTAGCAGTTATAATATTAAGTTTCACTCTGTTCTCTCCTATATAGATAGATGAATTTGGAACTCTAAATCCAACATGGTTTTTACTAGTTCTTTGAAACTTGACAAAATAAAGTAGTTCTCAGTTTTGTCAATATGGTTTGTTTCCTCTTTAAGTAGCCCTAGGCACAGACTGTGGAAAAGCACTTTAATTGAGAGAGGATGCCAAGCTTCTAAGAAATAACGAGTTTCCGAAATACCAGCAAATATTTTTTCACCCAATCTTTATGATACGTGGTGGCAATGACAAGTACACAAATCCTACATGGCTCACCAAATTTTGTTCTTCTAGGTTGAAGCGTTCGTTTCAAGTAGCAGTTATTATTTTTAGGTTTCCCTATGTTCTCTCCCATATAGATAGATGAATTTGGATCTCTAAATCCAACATGGTTTGTAGTCGCTCTTTGAAACTTGACAAAAAAAAGTAGTTCTCAGTTTTGTCTCTATGGTTTGTTTCCTCTTCAAGTAGCCCTTAAGCAGAGATTGTGGAAAAGCACTTTCATTGAAAGGGGTTGCCAAGCTTCCAAGAAATAAGGATTTTCCGAAATACCAGCAAATATTTTTTCACCCAATCTTGAAGATACTTGATGGTAATGATCGGTACAAAAATCCCACTTGACTCACCAAATTTTTGTTCTTCTAGGTTGAAGCGTTCTTTTTAAGTAGCAGTTTATATTTTCAGGTTTCTCTCTGTTCTCTCCTATATAGATAGATGAATTTGGAACTGTAAATCCAACATGGTTTGTAGTAGCTTTTGAAACTTGACAAAATAAAGGAGTTCTCAGTTTTGTCTCTATAATTTGTTTCCTCTTCAAGTAGCCCTAAGCAGAGACTGTGGAAAAGCACTTTCATTGACAGGGGTTGACAAGCTTCCAAGAAATTACTAGTTACCAAATACCAGCAAATACTTTTTCACCCAATCTTTATGATACGTGGTGGCAATGACAAGTAAACAAATCCTACATGGCTCACCCAATTTTGTTCTTCTAGGTGAAGCGTTCGTTTCAAGTAGCAGTTTTTATTTTTAGGTTTCACTCTGTTCTCTCCTATATAGATAGATGAATTTGGAACTCTAAATCCAACATGGTTTTTAGTAGCTCTTTGAAACTTGACAAAAAATAAGTAGTTCTCAGTTTGTTTCTATGATTTGATTCCTCTTCAAGTACCCCTAAGCAGAGACTGTGGAAAAGCACTTTCATTGAAAGGGGTTGCCAAGCTTCCAAGAAATTACGAGTTTCCGAAATACCAGCAAATATTTTTTCACCCAAACTTTATTATACGTGGTGGTAATGATCGGTACACAAATCCACTTGGCTCACCAAATTTTGTTCTTCTAGGTTTAAGTCTTCGTCTATAGTAGCAGTTATAATATTAAGTTCACTCTGTTCGCTCCTATATAGATAGGTGAATTTGGAACTCTAAATCCAACATGGTTTTTACTAGTTCTTTGAAACTTGACAAAATAAAGTAGTTCTCAGTTTTGTCAATATGGTTTGTTTCCTCTTTAAGTAGCCCTAACCAGAGACTGTGGAAAAGCACTTTCATGAGAGAGGTTGCCAAGCTTCTAAGAAATAACGAGTTTCCGAAATACCAGCAAATATTTTTTCACCCAATCTTTATGATACGTGTTGGCAATGACAAGTACACAAATCCTACATGGCTCACCAAATTTTGTTCTTCTAGGTTGAAGCGTTCGTTTCAAGTAGCAGTTATTATTTTTAGGTTTCCCTCTGTTCTCTCCTATATAGATAGATGAATTTGGATCTCTAAATCCAACATGGTTTGTAGTCGCTCTTTGAAACTTGACAAAAAAAAAGTAGTTCTCAGTTTTGTCTCTATGGTTTGTTTCCTCTTCAAGTAGCCTTAAGCAGAGATTGTGGAAAAGCACTTTCATTGAAAGGGGTTGCCAAGCTTCCAAGAAATAAGGATTTTCCGAAATACCAGCAAATATTTTTTCACCCAATCTTGAAGATACTTGATGGTAATGATCGGGACAAAAATCCCACTTGGACTCACCAAATTTTGTTCTTCTAGGTTGAAGCGTTCTTTTTAAGTAGCAGTTTATATTTTTAGGTTTCTCTCTGTTCTCTCCTATATAGATAGATGAATTTGGAACTGTAAATCCAACATGGTTTGTAGTAGCTTTTGAAACTTGACAAAATAAAGGAGTTCTCAGTTTTGTCTCTATAATTTGTTTCCTCTTCAAGTAGCCCTAAGCAGAGACTGTGGAAAAGCACTTTCATTGACAGGGGTTGACAAGCTTCCAAGAAATTACGAGTTTCCAAATACCAGCAAATACTTTTTCACCCAATCTTTATGATACGTGGTGGCAATGACAAGTAAACCAAATCCTACATGGCTCACCAAATTTTGTTCTTCTAGGTTGAAGCGTTCGTTTCAAGTAGCAGTTTTTATTTTTAGGTTTCACTCTGTTCTCTCCTATATAGATACATAAATTTGGAACTGTAAATCCCACATGGTTTGTAGTAGCTCTTTGAAACTTGACAAAATAAAGTAGTTCTCAGTTTTGTCTCTATGGTTTGTTTCCTCTTCAAGTAGCCCTAGGCACAGACTGTGGAAAAGCACTTTCATTAAAAGGGGTTACCAATCTTCCAATAAATTACGAGTTTCCGAAATACAAGCAAATATTTTTTCACCCAATCTTGATGATACGTGGTGGTAATGACAAGTACACAAATCCCAATTGGCTCACCAAATTTTGTTCTTCTAGGTTGAAGCGTTCGTCTACAGTAGTCGTTTTTATATTTAGGTTTCCCTCTGTTCTCTACTATATAGATAGATGAATTTGGAACTCTAAATTAAACATGGTTTTTAGTAGCTGTTGAAACTTGACAAAATAAAGGAGTTCTCAGTTTTGTCTTTATGGTTTGTTTCCTCTTCAAGCAGCCCAAGGCACAGACTGTGTTAAAGCACTTACATTGAGAGGGGTTGCCAAGCATCTAAGAAATAACGAGTTTCAGAAATAGCAGCAATTATTTTTTCACCCAATCTTGATGATCCTTCGTGGTAATGATCAGTACACAAATCTCAATTGGGTCACCAAATTTTGATCTTGTAGGTTGAAGCGTTCATCTACAGTAGCAGTTTTTATGTTTAGGTTTCACTCTGTTCTCTCCTATATAGATAGATGGTATTGGAACTCTAAATCCAACATGGTTTGTAGAAGCTCTTTGACTTGACAAAATAAAGGAGTTCTCAATTTTGTCTATATGATTTGTTTTTTCTTCACGTAGCCCTAAGCAGAGACTGTGGAAAAGCTCTTTCATTAAAAGGGGTTGCCAATCTTCCAATAAATTACGAGTTTCCGAAACACCAGCAAATATTTTTTTCACCCAATCTTGATGATATGTGGTGGTAATGACAAGTACACAAATCCCACTTGGCTCACCAAATTTTGTTCTTCTAGGTGGAAAAGTTCGTTTACAGTTGCAGTTTTTATTTTTGTTTTCACTCTGTTCTCTCCTATATACATAGATGAATTTGGAACTCTAAAACCAACATGGTTTGTAGTAGCTCTTTGAAACTTGACAAAATAAAGGAGTTCTCAGTTTTGTCTCTATGGTATGTTTCCTCTTCAAGTAGCCCTAGGCACAGACCATGGAAAAGCACTTTCATTGAGAGGGGTTGCCAAGCTTCTAAGAAATAACGAGTTTCCGAAATACCAGCAAATATTTTTTCACCCAATCTTGATGATACTTGGTGGTAATGATCAGTACACAAATCCCACTTGGCTCACCAAATTTTTGTTCTTCTAGGTTTAAGTCTTCGTCTATAGTAGCAGTTATAATATTAAGTTTCACTCTGTTCGCTCCTATATAGATAGGTGAATTTGGAACTCTAAATCCAACATGGTTTTTACTAGTTCTTTGAAACTTGACAAAATAAAGTAGTTCTCAGTTTTGTCAATATGGTTTGTTTCCTCTTTAAGTAGCCCTAGGCACAGACTGTGGAAAAGCACTTTCATTGAGAGAGGTTGCCAAGCTTCTAAGAAATAACGAGTTTCCGGAAATACCAGCAAATATTTTTTCACCCAATCTTTATGATACGTGTTCTCAATGACAAGTACACAAATCCTACATGGCTCACCAAATTTTGTTCTTCTAGGTTGAAGCGTTCGTTTCAAGTAGCAGTTTTTATTTTTAGGTTTCTTTCTGTTCTCTCTATATAGCTAGATGAATTTGGAACTCTAAATCCAACATGGTTTGTAGTAGCTCTTTGAAACTTGACAAAATAAAGGAGTTCTCAGTTTTGTCTCTATGGTTTGTTTCCTCTTCAAGTAGCCCTAGGCACAGACCATGGAAAAGCACTTCATTGACAGGGGTTGACAAGCTTCTAAGAAATAACGAGTTTACGAAATACCAGCAAATATTTTTTCACCCAATCTTTATGATATGTGGTGGCAATGATCGGTACACAAATCCCACTTGGCTCACCAAATTTTGTTCTTCTAGGTTGAAGCGTTCGTCTACAGTAATCGTTTTTATATTTAGGTTTCCCTCTGTTCTCTCCTATATAGATAGATGAATTTGGATCTCTAAATCCAACATGGTTTGTAGTCGCTCTTTGAAACTTGACAAAAAAATGTAGTTCTCAGTTTTGTCTCTATGGTTTGTTCCTCTTCAAGTAGCCTTAAGCAGAGACTGTGGAAAAGCACTTTCAGAGAAAGGGGTTGCCAAGCTTCCAAGAAATAACGAGTTTCGAAATACCAGGAAATATTTTTTCACCCAATCTTGATGATACTTGGTGGTAATGATCGGTACACGAATCCCACTTGACTCACCAAATTTTGTTCTTCTAGGTTGAAGCGTTCATTTACAATAGCAGTTTATATTTTTAGGTTTTCCTCTGTTCTCTCCTATATAGCTAGATGAATTTGGAACTGTAAATCCAACATGGTTTGTAGTGGCTTTTGAAAC